>NC_057807.1:324946964-324958637 GCF_018294505.1 Triticum aestivum | reverse complement strand
CGGGCCAGCGTGGCGGCATGGGCCGGCCGCGGGCTGCGGGGGCTGGCGGCTCAAGGGGGGAGTGGAGTTTGATGATAAACTGGAGGCCCTTGATTTCGTATCCAACAGCTGGAAAATCTAATGACCAGAGATGAAAAAGTCAGTCGACTGGTGTGTAGCCTCAGCCCGCACGTACACATGCACGCACACAAGACACGCACGCATGCAGGCGTGCAACACTGACACGTACACATAACGTACACATGCACACACGCAAGACACGCACACATGCAGGCGTGCAACACTGACATGTACACACGCACGCATGCTGGCGTGCAACACTGACACGTACACATGCACTCACGAACACACACACGTACGCACCCATGCATGCAACACTGAAACATACCCTTGCACGCATGCAACACTCGCACGCTTGCATGCACACAACACACGACGCAAGACACACGCTCAACCTATACGTGCATGCACCCTTTGTTAAGGACATGGATTGTTACGGGTATTAATCAATCTTATCTGTGATAAGCAGAACATTGATGTTTGCAGCGGTCTTTATGAATCACAACGTATCGAATGAGCTATCAACATAGTAGGCTTATCTACATGAAAAAGATGACATCACACTCAATGAACAATCATCGGTTTATGAAATGCCCGCTTCTGACCGCCCTGGCCCACCAAAGGTTCCTTTGTTGTGCGCTGCCTGCGTTGGGTCACTGACATGCAGGCCATGCACCCAAAGAGCCCACACATCAGTGGAAGAACGGCGCGTGTCCTAGGTCAGCGTTGAGGGTGCCACTCGCCGCACGCCCGGCTGAACACGCCTCCGTGCCGCATTCAAACGCCTCCATGAAACCCGCCCGTGTGGAAGCCGAGAAACCTACTCTAGACACACGTCCGTTCATGACCGGACCGGCGTTAAACGCAACACCGACCGAGCTCCTCCCGTCCGCTGTCTATTTAAACGAGGCCAAACGCCGGCCAAGAATCGCACACCTCCGCCGCTCCCCTATCTCCTCCACCATTTTGTCCACTCTTACAATGGCTTACGAAGAGTAGTTATTCCGCATCTAAGCCGGCTGAGTAGCCCGCCGGATACGAGCTATGCAGCTCGCTGATCCACCTCCCTCCCCTCGCCCGACGGAGCCAGTTGCCGCCCCAAGCCGGCGCGCGCTTCAACAACTCGCCGCTCCAGGCTAGCTCGACGAGGAGCAGCGCACGGGCGTCGTTGCTGCCGTCCATGCTGCCGCCTCGTACCGCGTCTCCTGTTTCTGTGGCCGAGTCTCCCATGCCGGCGGCCGCGCCATGTAAGCAGCAACAGAAGCCGGCGTGGAGAGCGACGAGTCGGTGGCCAGCGCCTCCACGTCCGCCGCCATCATCAAGGAGAAGTGGAACATGGGAGGCCGCCGCCGCTTGGGTCCCATGACGGCCACCGTGGAGGCGACGCCGGCGTACACAACAGGTGTCTTGCCGGATCCTTTTGTTGCAAGGACCTCCGTCGACCCCGCATGGGCTCCACGGAAGAGGGGAATGTTAGGATGAACTCGAGCCGGTGTCGGCCATGGCGAAGTAGTGGCCGGTGATGAACTCGAACCGGTGCCGGCCACCATCATCTTTGACACCAGCCAATGATATCAGTTGGGCAGTGGGGAAGCGAGCCGTCCTTTGCGCTGAAGTATATACCTCTGGGGCTCCCGGCAGTCCGGTGATTGTGCTGCCGGACATGAGGAACACAAATCAATCGGCGGGCGACCATTTATGCCAGGTATTATATACCTATGCTATCCAGAACTAGCACCGCGTAGTTCATTTGAATGTAATGAAATCCGTCATGTTTGTATGAAAATCCAGTATTTTATATGATTTTCGTTGTTGTTTATATGAAATATCAGTTTGTCTACGTGTTTGCGTGAATTTCGTCCGGTTGGATGGCGTAATTTGCGGGTCGCCAGTCGGTCTGCGGGCGGCTCGGGCGGCATTGTGAAAAAAAAACACAGCTCGTGCGAGTTCGTCTCCAACATGCGCGCTGGAGGATGCATGACATCATGAGCACCCGAGCCATTCCTCATTCATCGGTGGCAAAGGCACCGGTGGACAAAAGGGTCGCCAATATTTTGGCTACCCCGGGCAAGATCCAAACAGCCCCTCCCAACAGATTCAAATCCCTCATTCGCCGTGGAATTTTGCCATGTGTTATTTTCATGGACTAGCAAGATGCTTGCATTGCACGGAACATCAAGATGCATTTTTTACAAACTCCTGCATGCATGCAAGGGATAATTAATGTCCTCCTTTGCTAGTACCACAAGACAAACACCATTAATATTGCATCGATTAGTGTTAGTGGCCTTGTATATCTGCAAATTGTACTCCCTCCGTTTGGAATTACTTGTCGAAGAAATGAATGTATCTAGATGTATTTTAGTTGTAGATACATCCATTTTTGTGACAAGTAATTCTGAACGGAGGGAGTAATTTTGATAGTGGCCCCTTGTATATAAAAATGGAGGGAGAAAGATGAGAGATAAGGTGAGGAGGAGTGGGGTGTGGTGGTGACTGGGCGGAGGCATGGGGATGGACGGCGCATTATATCTAGGTTTGTATCTCTCTCACACACACTACATAGGTGGGGGACGTGCACGAAGAGAAGAGGTGCACGCACGGTGCACGTACTCCCGTCTCTTTCCCAACCACACCCACGTGGGTACACGGTGGAGCTCATTTCTATACGAAAAATGCAGCCCACGTGGTAATTTGGCATGTGTACTGGTTGTCCACTTGGCGGAGGGAGTATCGTCTACCATGGGTGAACAAACAAATTGTGACTTGACGTGTTATGTTAAAAAAGAGGCAAACCATGTGGGGCCTACCTTAGAGGCAAGGCTCTATACACTGGAGTAATTTTGATGTGTCCCGTCAACTCACAGAACGAGGAGAAGCTTGCTTAGTACGCCGTCTCCCCCGCCCATGGGCGCGGTGGCTCCCAAGATGAGGTGAAGCTTGCTTATGAGTAGTAGTAGTACTCCTACTACTGTACGCCTTATGCCCGCTCCCTCGCCCACGCGCGCGGTGGCTCGCAGCACGAGGAGAAAATTTTACTCCCACTAAATTTCCATGAACTTATACATGCATTGGTTAGTTTCCTCTTGACACTGCTTGCGTCGGGTGATCTAACGCACCTCGAAATCCAACATGTAATGGTACTACTACTAGTATAGTAGAATTGAGACTTATCAAACGGAAAAACTAATGTTTTTTAGATGAGCCCTATAAACCCTAGTGGGTACGTACTCCGTAAAAACAGTTTTTTCCAAAACTAAGTCGCTCCCTTTCATGAATTCTATAGTATACACCTCTGTCGATGCTCCCTTTCATGATTCTGTACTTCCTGTCGCCGACATGTGGGACATATAGCAACCGGGTCGACGTGTCAAGCACCAAATAACAGTGTAGAACAGCAGGGGGATGCACCCCACTCGTACCGGCCCAGTAGTAGTAATGAGCAATGAGACGTCAAATCACAATGCCGCACCTTCCCAGACAGACGAAGCAACCATTATTTCACACTTCGGTTCGCCATCATCTCAAACCACGTAGTATTGCTTCTGCCTCAAGAGGGACATGCGCATCGCCTTGGTACATCATGACACATGGGACCGCATGACAGGCCATGCTCTCCTGCCGATCGCTCGGTAAAATCACCTCATTTTTACTATACTTCCTCCGTATCGGTTTACTACATGGCATGCATGTCGTTCTAGGTTGAGAATTTAACTGGATATATATGTGATGAACAGTACTCCAGCCTTTTAAAAATGTATACTTTTGTATAGTAGTACTATCCATGGATTGCGCCGTGGAGCAAAAATTGAAATTAAAAAAAGGTGGTACATATAGAGAGCGCTCATCGCCAAATTATGCATATAGTACTATTAAAAAAGCTAGTACGTGCTTAATTGGGGTGCTAAATTCTATTAAATAAATACTACTAGTATGTATCATACTGAGGAGTTAAAGTAACGAGAAGAAACATAACATACTTCTGCTGGGGCTCAGCACAACACACCCCTCAAATTCAACCAAGCACACCTGAAATTAAACTATGCAACTAATCCAATAGACACTGCATTAGAACCACCATGAGCAATGATACTGACACCTTACTCACTCGGAGGAGTCCTCGTCCACGTCCTCGACTTCGTCCTTGTCCCTCTTCCTCTTGGCCGATACTTCTTTGCTTGAACCGCACACTTGGCTCTTGCTCTTCATCCAACCCTTGTAGATATTGAAACAAAGGTAGCCATCCATTGCAGCGTAGTGGATGTGGTCTATATCTAGTACATTCCGCTGCCATGCATGACGATGAAATGTGTAATGAGGTTTCTCCAGTTTACCGTACGAAGGATGAACCATGGCTCCTACCAGGGTCAGCATTGAAGGCTGGCCACCGGAGGGCAGCAGCCGATTCTTCTAGAGGTCAAAGGGGTTTCCTACAATGAGGCCTATCCGACGCAGGACTTCTTTGTCATTACCAAAGTCTATAGTAACGAATTTGACTAGGTTGCTCTCGAGGAAGTTCTTAAAATCCAGGCATTCAACGTCGGCATGGCATATGTGGTAGACAAAGCATAACTCATGCACGCAAACATGGATAAGAGCGGGCTTCTTCCTCTCTTCGTCCTTTAGATCCTTCTCTCGTCCCAGGACTGTGGTGTACTCAACATCTAGCCCAGCGACCCGCTCATCATCTGAGTCTTCGAACATGCGTCTGAAGTGAGAAAGGCATCCTTTCACCGTCGCGGAAGAACGGGTGTAGATGACGTCGAACTCATCACCGGTGATGGTTCTAACCTTGTACTCACCGCCGATCATGGAGATTTGGGACGCCATGGATTTGGGAGGAGGGTTAGGATTAGTGGAACTGCCGTAATGTGAATGGACGGGACGACTAGGAGCGAACTGCCGTAGTATTGAAGGACGTGCGGGGATGAGTAGGAGCGAACTACCAGCGTGCGAACGGCAGGGTAGTGGATTTCCAGTCTCCCATGATACGGGCTTTCGAGAGCCCTTGGATCTGAGATCGAACGGTTGCATGGCGTGATTCTAGACCTATGGGTGAATATCCTATCCTGGAGGGTTATTCTGCAATTTTTTAGCAACTTAGCATGCGACCGTTTGATCTCAGATCCAAGGGCTGCCAGCAGCTCGTATCATGGTCGCGCCTACCACGACCGTCGCGTTGCTCGCACGGTCGCGCCCTTGGAGATTTAACACGGTGCGTTAGGCTATCTGATGTTGGCATGTCATACATAGTCATCACTTAGTCACTCATACTACAATAAGGTTAGCTATAAGGTTGGCTATAAGTGTATTTTTTTACTCCTCTCTATCTCTTTCTTCGTACTCCCTCCGTCCATAATATAAGAACGTTTTTGACACTAGGACACAAGGAGTACTAGTATTTATTGCATTTGCCAAGGAGTGACCTCTTCCAATGAAATGGTGTTGCTAAGTTTGCTTCATTTAATTAGCTATAGACTCAAAATTGTCTTTTCACCTAGGTACATGCGCTTAGAACCATTTCTTCCTTGGGTCACCAAACTGGTCTCTCTCTTCTTGATTAACTTGCCACATCAGACTTTATGCCTATGTGGAAAGCTTAGCACCTGTAGGAGCAAGTAAAAGTATGTACAATAATGCACTTTACATGGCATTTTTGCATATGTGGAGGAAAGAGAGGCAAGGAAAAAGTGGAGAAGTGGGCTCTCATGCAAGAGCCAGCCTCTACTACATGGTGGAGCATTGGGAGAGGCACCTGTATGGAGGTGGTCAGGAATCGGGAGACTCACGCCGGTTGTAGCGCCGCAGTTAAAATGATAATGACAAGTCAAATCACGGGGCCCACCTGTCCAGCAGTAACTCGCTGTTAAATCACGCAGCCCTACGTTTGCAGCAGCCTAGTCCCTCGTCTTCTCGCGTCTCTGTCGAACCAACTAGGCGGAACTGCCCCGCCTACCACGCAGGAAAAGCCCCGCCCTCGACTTTTAAATACAACTACATCCGCTTAAGAATCCAATGATATAGTAGTACTTTTTGTGACATAGTAACTCATATTTAGTTAGTCAAATGGATGACCTAGAACTACGTGCACGCCCTATAAACCGAGAGGCCTAAAAATAAAAAACCGAGACGGAGAGGGTAGTTTAGCACGTATCTTTTTAGATCAATATAGTCGGGATTCACCAAGGATCAAAACCAAGTGGTAGGCTGCTCCTGTCGTGTTGGCGTAGCAACTCAAGCATGGTCAGTCCGCACACGAAATGGCGACACACTTAACAGGACCCCCTTGGCCGACATGTGTCTCATCCACCGTCTTGTTCCACGTGCGATGCACCAAATTATAGTTCGGAGCAGCGGTTGGAACTGGAGGCACCCCGGTCGTAGCGCCGCAGTAGTAGAAAATGAGCAACGAGGGGTCAAATCACAAAGCCCCACCTTTCCCGCATTAAGCTGGACGGACGAAGCAACCATCATTTCACTCGGCGCAAGAGCATAAATAAAAGAGAAAACAATGATGCGTGCGGCAGCTACCTAGGGCACCCTAGGGTAGGGTAGGGGTCTCCACTACATATCCTTTTTTTGAAAGCGCCTCCACTACAAACCAGCTTCTCCCTCGTCCTCTTGAAGAAAACTGATGATGAGTGCGGCGGTAGTGTTTGTAGGAGTACTATGGTGTGCGGGGCCATGTCATAGTAAACGGGTTCGAGTCGATGCATGTGTGGGCCGCTTGGTTTTACGGGAACGAGGCAGCATTTTGGGTTCGGGGACTAGTGGAGATATAGTACGTACAAAAAATTGTGGACGTAGGTTTGGCCGAAAGGCAATGATGCATTGAACGCATGAGATTTTGAAACTAAATTATGAATAAATACACACTATAGCATGTAAAGCTTTGAGTCATATATGCATGATGTAGATGTTCGTTTAGTTCTTATAGTTCATCTCATTCAAAATCAATTAGTTCTATAAAAATGTTAAGATTCGTGGGGTTGTGCATTGTAAAGCATAAAGTAAAAAAACAAATAATGGCAATTCATTAAAAAACAATTATGATACAGAAGATTCTAGAACAAAGGAGAAGTGCTTGTGTTTTGAGGTTTGTGCATTATGCTTAAGTTCAACCATGGAGTCTTCTAAATTGTACATGTGGCAGATCTGGTGGAGTGTTGATGATATCCAACGAACAGTAGTGCTTGGATTCGCCATCTCTGCACTGCCGGATTAGCTTCATCCAGCGACCATCTTTCAAAGTTATTGGCACACTATATAGTTCTTGTGTCATAGTTGCATGTTTTGGAAAAAAGCTACTAGTGGGTTGTACTATCTATTTAGGAATAGAAGATGTATACATGGAAGTTGTAGGGAAAGATATGACATGGAGCATCTCAATTCCTATGAGTAGGGATTGGAAAAGAGATGTTATTTGGTTCACATCATAGGAACTTTTCTATTGAATGTAGAGATGACATGTATCTCAATTCCTATGAGGAGGGATTAGAAAAGATATGTAATTTGGTTCAGGTCATAGTAACTTTTCTATTGAATATACGCTAATGTTTATTTTCCTTTGAAATTAAGGGAGTATAGGAATCCATTCATTTGAACCAAGTGGCTCTAAAGCTATAGAAATGATATCATGTTTATTTCCTTTGAAATGTGGAGTATATGAATCTATTCCTATGAACCAATTGGCTCTAAAGGAAAAAAAATCCTATAAAAATCATATCATATAGAGTTCCTATGATATTCCTTGACACCAAAGGATGGTTGAAATTGATGCGGGTGATACGATGGTCTTATTTTGTAGACTCCTCCCCCATCTTTATAGTTACCTCTCGAAGATGAATGAAATGATATATACATGGTATTCTACATGTGCAATTTGGTACACGAAAACTCGGTAAAAGTTTGCGAGGTTTGAATTTTCAATAAAGCTATATGGACTGCATTTCGGAACGGAGGGAGCATACGGCAGTTGCTAACACTCACGTGGAAGATTTGTGTGTAGGAGGAGTGTCTGTTCTGTTAAATGACATGGCAAAACTGACACTGTCGGATGCCGATCTAACGGTTCTTACGGCGTTCGTCAGGAAAAGGCTTGTGGCGAATGTTTGTCGGATAATGATTTACGGACACATGCATTGCATTGATACGTGCCTCCCTCCCTCTCACGCACACGCACCGTCACGAGTCACGACTCTCCCGAGTCCTCTCGCAGACTCACACATCGCACCCACCGTCTATCTGCAGGTAGACGTCACGCACATATGTGCTCTTCACACCCTACCCCCAGAACTTCTAAAAAACAAAAGACGTCGCGCACATTTTATTTTAGCTCACATGTCACACACTTGTACTATTACTCTTGTGGCGGACGTTCTTTGGGCATAGAATATTGTACTCTCACGAAGAGAAGCGGTGCACTCACGCACTAGTTCTCTCACACCCACTCACTGGTACACGTAGGAGCGCATTTTTTTGAAGCTGGTACAACAAAATCACTCCACTATATATATAAGCAGGAGCCTTAGCGCTTGCTTCACTCTCTCATGCTCTCCAGATCTAAGCAAGACATAGGTGGCCACACTCTCTCGCAGCTCACGGCTGGTCACAAATCCGGCCAGACAACCTCGACCAGGGCAGGGGTGTAGGTGCATCGTTCACGCTGTCGTCAGCGGCGAGGGAGGAGACCAACGGTTGCCCGCGCGTCTCGATCGGCGGCCGTTCCATTCTCTCCGAGAGAGCGCCAGCTCGGGAGTGCCTCCGACCCCTTCTTCCTCCCTGCGGTATTGTGGCCAAGATGCGGCCTCCCAACGCCGTCTTCGCCACATGCCGATTACCCTCAGGTATATATTCCTTAGAAACCTGCCTTGCTCTACTGCTCCAGCTCCCTTCGTGTGGATCTTTTTCTACTTTCGTCCGCTGTTCCAAAGCCACCTAGACTTTTACTATTATTAGAGGTAAAGCTAGTTCATATAGTCGACTCTAAGAGTTGGTTCAAGCAGGGAAGAAAGTGGGAAAGCTGTAGCATGAATCTAGGACTTGGTTCTAAGAGGAAACGGGGGAAAGTAGTAGATACTGGCTATCCAACCGGTCTCTTGGTTGAAAAGACGAAGAAAGCATGGTGGATGGCGAAGGGTGGGGGGAAGTGGACCTATCTCTTGGTTGAAAAAGGAAAGAAAGTGACGGGTGTTGGGGGACAACGCAAATGAGAATGAGCAGGTCTAGATTTCCTGTGCTCACATAGGAAAATGTCGCCGAGGAGATAAAAAATGGGACAAATGCAGACATGCTGCCTGAGTGTTTGCCGCTCTCGGCAGCCACATCTGCCTCACCACTTTATGCCCCTACTGTCCCTACGCCCATATCACTACCGTTAATGTAAAATCACATGAAGCATTAAGCAATGCCACCTAATGTCACTATAAGTAATGGTCTAGTGCCATCGATAAATTGAAGCAATGCCACCACCATTTTATGAAGTGCTTCCGTCTTGCTTTTTTTCCCATGAATTGTGTTTTTGTAGTTACACTTAACTCTCACACCTCTAACATTGCTTCATCCCAGTGGAACTGCACAAATTTGATTGCACATTTACTGACCATGTGCTAATCTCATGACAGTAATACTAATGTTATTGTTCTGCATGTTAATCTAGTGGCATTGTTGATGTGATGTGATGCTACTTACTTAAGGACTCTTCATACTGTCAATCTAGTGCCAATTATAACAAAATAGATGCTGTTGTTAATCATACGCCACTACAAATATCTGTCATTGTTTAAATAACCGTATTTCGTATTTGCGCAAACAGGGATGTCTATCTCCATATCGTTTCGGGATGTCTGTCTCCATATCATTTCTATCCGCGCAATCAAAAGCACACACCTCAGTTTTAGTACAACTGCACAAAATGAGATGGCTATCCCTCGTTGCCGTCGTCTAACCTCCAGTCTTCAAGGTATTCCTACATTGGTAGTAACTAAGGTAGAATGACCAACGCAATCTAAAAGAAGCTGATTCATACATTTTACTTCCTGATTGCAGTGTAGGGATGAGCAAAAGCAACTGCATCCTAGTCCGGAATGCACTTTCTGCCAGTTTGTCCACGAACCAAGGACTAGCTGGCACGGCTGCACGGCGGTTTTTTGGACAGGTGCGCGGACAAGAGGCATTCTGGTCTGCTTATTTATACAAATAACGGTGCTTAAATTTAGTGGAATGCACAAGCATTTCAACTGGTCAGTACACTGCATGGTTCAGTTCAGCATTCCAATTGACACCACAATTATAATTGGTTATTCTGGAATGAGAGAACCCAACCCTGGATGGTGGCAACAAGAAAAAACCAGAGTGAACTCCAGGAAATTTAAGCCTGCCGGGAGGCCCTTTGCTTAGAGAAGCCTTGCTTGTTTTTTCCTGATTTGTAAACCTTCTCACAACTTTGTCTTTTGCCGTGAACTAGTATATGTTTGTTATGTTCTATAAATCATTGAGATGTATAAAATTGCTTAACTTATGCTTTTCAAGTTTTTTGTGAAGACGAGTTTAATGTGAGTGTTCCACATGAGCGCTGGACTAGCGTGTGAACATTTGGAATTTATTACATTGTGGCCTCAATTAACTGCATGAACCACTGTAACAAGATACATAGTTGCTTATATGTGAGACAGCAGATTGTTGATTGTTAGCTGGTCGATAGCCTAGTGTTGAAGCGAGCTTAGCCAATGTGCCGTGTTTTGCACAACTGCTTACAAGTGGGGTAGCACCAATAGTGTTTACAAGTACTTATGTATACGTCGGCACACAGTTCTCGAACGAGCGCTCTATTTCATCAAAAAACACACTTCTCGTATGATAAACCGTGACAACTTATGTCTTACCATGCCATATTCATGAAAAAACTAGTGAGGACGCATCTGTTTCGGCAACAATTATGATGGTTCTCACATGATTCACGGGCACACAAAAGTAGCAGCAGTTCCTATAGACGGATTCAAACAGAGTACTAGCCCCAGAGGGGTCAATAACAGGCAAGGTTCGGATAATTAGACACAATCTAAACTACTATTAAACACTAGCTGGGGCAACTATTTCATGCCTCGATCTAATTTGGGCTGGACACAAGACGAACCTTGCCATGAACATCATCGAGGATGTCCCGCAGCAGCTCAATCCTGTGAACCTTCATGAAGACAACCTTGTGGCATTGCCACTGATAAACTTGTTTGTGGAGGCATGCCACGTCATCTTCCTGCGTAAGCTTGACAAGAACAGTATGCCTCACAAACGAAGGAGTAGCTTTGAACTTCTTGTGCTTCAGTACACCCTGGACAACACGCCTGACAACAGTGAGGCTGGAATACAACTCTTCATTGGTATAACCGCAAATGGCTTCCAAGATCCAACAGCCTAAGAACTCTGTTTTCCCAGTGCGTATATTCAGGTCATCCGCCTCATAGTGAGTGACATGTACAACCACACAATCCTCAGGGTTCTAATTGAAACAGAAAGAAATTCTGAATTACTTTTCAGTATAATAAACACAAGTTATTTAAACCACTATGTATAGCATGGCATCGAAGCTAATAAAATTTTGCATTATTAATCACC
>NC_057807.1:324934988-324946699 GCF_018294505.1 Triticum aestivum | reverse complement strand
GAAGGGGGAAAACTGCTCCTGCAGTGCCACGGGGGCTGCCTCCATCTTCTTGGAGCTCTCTGTCTCGTGGGGATCAGCCTCCCGCGTCTGCTCCAATATTGGCAGAACTTTGCCTGGTTCTCCTTGGTCCATCATGAAACTAACGAATACTAGGAGACCACTGAAAGGAAAACACAATCACAATGACAATGAAACAAAAAAGAGAGTGAGAATCGGTTACTGCTTTGCAAAAGTTCTTTTTTTTCTCTGAACGAAAATATACCAACATCACGGATCCGCTTACCTTCCCTTTGTTGGGAGAGAAGAACAGTGGCAGATGCGAGTGTTGCCTTTCTTGAAGATGGTGAGGGAGAAGGGGATTCAGCGAAGAGTGAAATGATGGTTGCTTTGTCCGTCAAACTTGGACTATGGGGGGTGGGGTTTTGTGATACGACGGCTCGTTACTACCGCGCTACGACCGGGGTGACTTTCCGCCTGCATACTGCCTTCTAATTTGGTGGATGACATTTGGGCCCCCGCGCTGCATGGCCTGCATGTCGGTGAACAAAAGTATAACGACATTCAGTAGAGGGAGACTGTCGGTGTCAAAACCGGCGGATCTCGGGTAGGGGGTCCCAAGCAGTGCGTCTTAGGATCAATGGTAACAGGAGGCAAGGGACACAATGTTTACCCAGGTTCGGGCCCTCTCGATGGAGGTAAAACCCTACTCCTGCTTGATTAATATTGATGATATGGGTAGTACAAGAGTTGATCTACCACGAGATCAGAGAGGCTAAACCCTAGAAGCTAGCCTATGGTATGATTGTTGTTGTATATTTCTATCGACTAGCCTGGCCTCGGTTTATATAATGCACCAGAGGCCTAGGATAACAAGAGTCCTAGCCGAATACGCCAGTGGGGGAGGAGTCCTTGTCTTGATCGCCAAGTCTTGTGGATTCTTCCTTGTATGCGGAAGCTGTCCGGACTGGCCCGTGAGTATACGGCCTTGGGGGTCCTCGGCCCAATCCAACTGATAGGGAGACGACGCGTTGAGTACCCCCTAGTCCAGGACACCGTCAGTAGCCCCCTGAACCTGTCTTCAAGTTAGGGACGCTCCTCGATTCTTCCGAACTGTTCTTCATCTTCGGTTGCCGGTCTTGAAAACTGGTTCAACAAATCTTCTCATCTTCTATCTTGAGGATCGCCGAAATGCATTCAACGAGTTTACACGTCGGGTATCCAAGGAGCCCCTTTAAGTTTCCGGCCTTTATCAATGCCTTGTTATTTTTATGCCACACCTCGGGTTTGAAGTTGTTCCTGGGCGGCAATGTCCTCTTGCGTCCAAGCTCCAACGCCGGACTGCATTCGAGGTATCTTTTGCAGCAGAGCACCAATGCGAGACTGCTTCCCAGCTCTAACGCCGGACTATGTATCCGAGCTCCAACGCCGGACTGTATCCGAGCTCCAACGCCGGACTATGTATCCAAGCTCCAACGCCGGACTCTATCCGAGGTGTCGTAAATCACCTTGGTTCAAAGAAGTTTGAAGGAGTTTAGCCGAGCTTAATGCCGGAAATGCCCTCTATGGAGCCAGCCACTAGCGCCCGAGCTTTATGCCGGACTGCTTCCGAGGTGGTGCACCTCCCCTAATGTGGGCCGATTTTTGTCAATATTTTTGATTGGTGCAATTTATTCTCTGCCGAGATACATAGCCAGTAGCCCTCAAGGTGGGTATCGGTCTAAAACCCGAGATGCACATGAAGGATGACATAATACCGCTGATCCCCGTAGCCGCTGAGACTCAGATTGATTTGCAAAATCAGTCTGAGGATCAAGTCCTAGCTTGACAGAATACTTCGGGACACAAAAAGCGGCGTGTTCAGTCCTCGAGACTCAGGTTGGGTGTGGCCGACCAACCCGAGGATCAAAATCTCCTTGGAAACTGTATTGCACTTAAAATTTTCTGCATAGAACAGGCAATGCAGTAGCCCCCAAGACACTGGTCGGGTGGCAACACCAGATCAGGGGATCGATGTGCCCCTTTAATATTTGTAAATAATAAGTCCGAAGCCCAGTAGCCCCCGAGCCTTAATGCAGGCACGGGAGGCCGAATTAAGGATCGATATCCATAGTAAAATCACAAATTAAGTGTAATGACTCTATGTATCCAAGTACTTTACGTCATTAATGCTCGGATCCGCATTGTACAAAACTTTGTTGACCGACCATCGGCGTCCACCTCCTCGGCCAATAGCCGAGGAGTGTTTGTCCTACTTTATAAAGCCTTTATGAGGGCAAAGATTTACAACAAACAAGGCAATCTGGCCATATGGTTTTATAAACAAAGGTACGCTGAGAGACATGTTATATTACTGTTTAATAGAAGAAATGTCTTCCAAAGAAAATAGTCCCGCTATCGGTTCCTTTCTTTGGGTTGTCATGCTAAGCATGATCAAGAAACCTCAGCTCCAATGTAAGAGCAAAATATCGAGGATTTAGTTTGGGAGGCCAGTTAATAGCCCCCGGTAGTGTTCGGCGACAGTCGAGGTCAAGCCGTAAACACTTCGGCCATTGTTATGAATGGCCCGTCGTTTAACACCGTCATCGGATCGCCGACCAGTTTACGCTTATTGTGACAGTCAGTTTTCGGCTTTCTCCACTACGGTGCTTAACCATGTGAGCTGGAAGCACAATCGCAGTGGTTCTCCCTTTGCACACCTAGCCGAACAAAGCGGAACATAAGAGGCAAGCGCAGGAGCCGGGCAACCCCACTATTGACCGAAGACACAATTCGAAACCGATGCATATATAGCAATATCCGAGAATGTTTTTGCCAAATCTCTAAAGGTGTCCAGCGTTGCACTCGAAGACTTGTGCTGAAAACACACAAATAATTTAAAAGTGCCATGGGCTCGAAAAGCCAAAAAACTTATTCAAAAGGTTAATGTCCGAACTAGATCAAGTGTTCGGTGCCAATCTGAAAATTGGACTTTAGAAAAAAAGGTGCTTCTGCCGTGCTTTAACATGACACATCCTATCTCAAAACTTCAAGCGGGTCAGCCTACGGCTTCAACCTCCTATCCCGAAGGCGGAGTACTTCTTACTAGGCTAGTTTAGCAAACTAAACTCTAGTGGCTTTGAGAGAGAAATTAGGCTCCCCGGCTAGTGACCGCACACTTGTGTCGAAAAAAGGAGTGCTAAATAATAATAAAAACTTTGCGACGACTAAGAAGAAAAACACTTATCATAAAATGGCTCATATAAATTTAAGAGCCCCCAAGTGACTTGGGTAAAAGAATGATTGCATGTACCGAAGTACTTATATCATATCTATGTTCAACCGAACTTTAAATGCGTCTTAACCGACCGTTGGCTTCTCCCTCTTCGGTAAAGGACCGAAAAGTGTTATGTACTCCATCTGTCGAGAATATCGACGGTGTTTCCAATAACCAGGCAATCAGGCCATAAGGCTGTAACAGACAAAGCGCGCTTAGGGAACTTATGCTATATTACTGCGAAGAGTAAGAAGCATCTTTGAAGAAAATAGTACCCCCACCGATACCTTTCTTCGGTGCTCATTGTTATTATGACACTTGTGCAATAGATTTTTTGTACTCATGAGTTCCGTTGTGTGCCGACCATGATTGAAAACAATAAGAGCGCTAGCTTTCGGCTTCACCCAGTCTGAGGTCCGGCTCGGGTGACCCGATCGTGACAATCGCAGAGGTGCTCCCTTTACTCCCTAGCCGAACAATCGGGAACGTAGGGGTAAGCACAAGAGCCAGGCAACCTAGCTTGCAAATCGCTTAAGTCAATATGGTGCATATTGTGGCGTAATACACAAACAAGGAACGAAGCCATACAAGTATAACCATATGCAAGAGGAAAAAGCTTCATGAAGGAAGCCCCCAAGTAAACGTGGTATTTGAATTTGCGCGTCACAAACAAAGTTTGGACAAGGAAATTTTTACAAGCAACTTTTTTCCAAAAAAGTATAATGCTTGGCCGAGCCGAACACAAGTTAAAAATTTAAAACTTTGAGCATGAAGACAACTTAGCTGGTTAATGTGTTCGCTATTGATGACGTGGTCCGAGCTTGATGCGGGACAAGGTTCCATCCCCGAGCCGGTCCCGAGGTGGCGGAGCAAAGAGCTCGGCACTCTGAAGTGGTGACATAGCAGGGTCAATGCAGGACGGCAGGGTGATGCCGAAGTCCCCGACATGGGGTAATGAAGTGTTGACGGAGCCCCCCGTCCAGCCGAGGTGACGCCAAAGGATATAGTTCGGCTGGATCATTTTCCTGTGCACAAAAAAGAGTGCAAACCAGAGATAATAGTAATAATAATAAAAATAAAATAAAAAACCGTTGCATAACAAATAATTTATGCAAAGTGAGTAATAAAAGAAATATGGCCTGGCACCGAAGTCAATGTCGATGCAAGGCGGCGGCGTGATGCGGTAAAGGCATGGCAAGGCCTGAATTCATAGGTCAGTTCGAGTTCCGGATGCAGCGTTCGCCGGACTATGTACGGAAACTGACCGAACCACCATGCGACCGTCGTTAATGCGGCCACCATCTGATAGACCTGCATACATATGATGGACAAACCAGAGTAATAATTCATTGGAAAAAATGAACCCTGACAAGCAAAAAATACTAGGATTAATAGCACATGGCTTATTTGTTGTAGCAATCCGAAGAAAGGTGATTCCCAAAATTGGGACTCGATCCGCACACCTATCGCCTGATGGGCGATAAAGCAACGGCATGGCGATGCTAGCAAAGGTTGGCTCGCCGAGGCAAAGCCCTCGGTCCAGCTAACGTGACGGAGCTGGTCGGCCTGCGACGCCGAAGTCTCTGGAGTAGGTTGATGAAGAGATGATGAAGCCCCCGGTCCAGCGATGCAGGTCGTGACGTGGTTGATGCCGGCTTGATGAAGCGACCGTGTGGCGATGTAGGTGTGCCCGCTCCGTGTAATCTGTGGGGCGGCAATGTTGGTGACGATTTATCCTTCGCGATGCCGAACTATTGTTCGGCTGGCCGAGATGATGATCCGAAGAAATTGAGCTCGGCTCAACAGAGCGACGACGTGTCTATCACAGGTCGGCCGCCGTGGAGTGATGTTGTCGGGCTGGTTTGACACCGGCGCGACGGTGAAGTTCGTATTGCAAGAATACTTTTAATACTACTGGGATGTGTTTGAGAATAAAACACAACACCCCATACGAAAACTTCCTTCAAAAGGGATGTACGAGATCCCGTTCATAAAGAAGATGAATTCGGGTTGGATTCGTTCTCGCGCAGAAAACAGATCCAAAAAGTGATGCACTAATCGGATGTTTTCCGGAGTTTGGACGGTTGGATCGAGCTGAATTTTTGGTAGGTGGTAGATATGGGAATTCTGCAGCAAATCAACGGTTGGATCCTCCAAAGGACATCCGAGCTAGATGCTGGATACCACGCCCTAAACTCGTCTGGATTCTCGTCCAGATTCAACAGGGCTCCGGTATATCGGAGATTGCCGGAGATTCCTCCATCGGAACTCGACGAAATTTTTGCAGGGTTGTTGTAGCTTAATTCCGCATAATTCCACCGAAGTAATCGTTTAAGCGACACTCGAGGAGGCGGTGGCGGCGGATACCAGTTTGCTGTCCAGAAAAACAGCACGGTCGCCTGAGGGCAATGTTGACGTTGAGCCCCCGAGCTCCATAGATGACTCACAATGTTTACCCAGGTTCGGGCCCTCTCGATGGAGGTAAAACCCTACTCCTGCTTGATTAATATTGATGATATGGGTAGTAGAAGAGTTGATCTACCACGAGATTAGAGAGGCTAAACCCTAGAAGCTAGCCTATGGTATGATTGTTGTTGTATATTTCTATCGACTAGCCTGGCCTCAGTTTATATAATGCACCAGAGGCCTAGGATAACAAGAGTCCTAGCCGAATACGTCTGTGGGGGAGGAGTCCTTGTCTTGATCGCCAAGTCTTGTGGATTCTTCCTTGTATGCGACAGCTGTCCGGACTGGCCCGTGAGTATATGGCCTTGGGGGTCCTCGGCCCAATCCAACTGATAGGGAGACGACACGTTAAGTACCCCCTAGTCCAGGACACCGTCAGAGACGTTTCAATGACCTAGGAGGAGCCAGAAGCGGTAGAGTGTCTCCACTGTACTAGTAGTAATTGTTTTTCTAGGTAGCTGTAGAGTGTCTCCACTGTACTAGTAGTAATTGTTTCTCTGGGCCCAAGACAAAACAGCCCATCCACACTAGTAAATAGTAAAATCAATTCAAAAGCCTTATATTTACTGAATGAGAGGCGTTACCCACACCCAACACACCGCCCCCAAAAAACCTGGGTGCTCTTCTTCCTCCTCGCTCCCACCCACCTCACGTCAGCTCGCTCCACTCGTACCCCCAAATTCCACACGTCACCCCTACAGAAAACCCCAGCTCCCCTTCTTCCTCACTACTACAGAAAAAACCTCATCTCCCCTTCTTCTTCACTTGCACTACAACTAGGCTCGTCATTCGTTACTCTGCTCAAATCCATGAGCGCGATGCGACGCCCTCGAGGAAAATGGAGTCGGCTGACCCCAGCGCCAAGAAGATGAGGCTCCCGCCAGTGGCGACGCCTGTTGTAGATCCCGCACCCGGCAGCGGGGGGAGAAGCGGCGACCCCGCCCCCACCGGATCCCAGGAACCCGTAGAATCTCGGGTGGACCGCATCAGCGATCTCCCGGACGCCGTCCTTGGGGAGATCATCTCGCTTCTCCCCACCAAGGATTGCTGCAGCACCCAAGTCCTCTCAATTCGGTGGCGCCCTCTATGGCGCACAGTGCCCCTTAATCTCGACTGTCGTCAGCTATCTCTCTTCAATGATTTTGAAATCTCCAGAGCCATCATCTCCTCCCACCAGGGCTCCGTTCAAAGCCTCTGCATCCCGTCATGCTACCTGAGCAAGCATACCATGCCCTGCACGGTGGACGCCTGGCTGAAATCCCCTGAATTCATAGAACTACAATTGCTTGAGTTCTACTATTCCCCTGGAAATCACATACCACATACTGAACGTCATGAACTTGTGCTCTCAGCACCGATGTCCATCTTGCGGTTTTCCTCCTCTCTCCACACCGCCACCTTTGCGTTGTGCTACCTACCAAACAATTTGGTACTAAACCTTCGATTCCCATTTCTCAAGAAACTTTCACTTGTGCGGGTTCGTATATCGGAGGCCTCATTGCACAACATCATCCACTCCAGTTGCCCTGCCCTGGAGTGCTTGGTGCTTGTTTTCACAGTTAGAATCAGTTGTCTCCAAATAAAGTCACCTAACCTTGTAAGAATTGGAATTTCTTTTGACGGAAGGCAGCTCATCATCCAAGATGCCCCTTCACTTCAAAGGTTGATCCTTGATTCTAGTTATTCACCGTTGCAAATAACCGTCCTCTCTACGCGTAAACTGGAGACCTTGGGTGTAATACATGATCTATGTCCTCATTTCAATATGGTGTTTGGCTCCACAGTTCTTCAGGTACTTTATATTATCATCTACACTTGTAACCATAAGCTGCATTTTAAATTTCTGCCCATAAGTTATATATCATCTTGGAGTACACATTTTGTACTAATATTATGTTCTATGCTCAATTAAGAGTTTCTCCATGGATGGCCTATCAATGGTGATGGATTCTGTCAAGATCTTCTATATCCAAATGATTAGTTTTGATCTGAACAAGATTATTGGCTTGCTGCAATGCTTTCCATGTCTGGAGAAGTTGTATATAAAGGTGATAGTTTCACACGCACATTGGAAGCACGCATATAGTGTACTAGAATTAACCGTTCAGCTGTTGCTCTTTTGACACTCTTTTTTAGACCTTAACTGTTTTCAATCTTCACGTCTATTTAGGAAACAGGACGAGGTAAGAAAGTTATAACCAATCGGTTGATTCGTAAGCATCAGGATTTTCTCACTTCTCATGAGATTCGATTGAAGACAATAACGCTAGAATGATATGTAGCCAACCGTGCAAACACTAGATTTGTCACATTCTTCCTGCTGAATGCGAGGTTACTATTGTCCATCAGGCTTAAGTTTATCAGCAACATGGTTTTGACGGATGGGTATGTCGAAGAGCAAAAAAAGGAGTTTCAGGTGGGCAAAAGAGCACCTGAACGTGTCGGGCTTCTATTTACAACATATTATGGTCATAATCCACTACGACCCAGGATGTTCATTCTATGGACCTGACCGATCCATTTGACTATGACTGCTGAAAACAGTGCTGGAGTTAGATGTTGTTGCCCTTTTCAACCTGGGTTTTTTTGTAAACCTGATGAACAATTAACCCTCGTGCTTTTGTACAGTTTGTAAGCTGGAGTTAGATGTTCCTGCCCTTTTCAACTCGTCTGTGACTGTCATATTTTCTTTGAAACAAGGCATGGCTTGCCATTCATTTAATTTAGAGTGAAATATTGTAACAAATCCCAACCAACGGACATAACATCACTCTTGCCGGCTGCTTGAGCTCACTGTGCATTACAGAAGCCAAGTGATTAGCCCCCACCAGCACCCACAAACTTATTTAGAACTAGCACATCAAATGGGCTGTAAATTTTCATAGGAAACGCTGCATGACCGTGACAGGTTTGGATTCTGACATTTGGGACCCGCGAGGAAATAGCCTAGCCAGTCAACAAACGATTCTGCCTACCAGCCGTTGGATTGACATCCAACATCTGTCGTGTATCTTCTATCTCTTGTCTTCTTCCTCCAGCCGTCCAAACCGAACCACCCCGTCGGCTCCGCCTGCTCCCGCATCCCATGGCTGGCTGCGCCTCCGCTGCCCTACCGTACGTACCCTCGAACATTGGCAAGTCCCTCCCTCTATTCCTCCACACGCCATGTTATTCTCCGGCGACGTCAGCACCAACACGCACCCGCACCCGAACCAGTCAACCCTCGTACTCCCCTCCACCTGCGACTGGACCGACGCATCTTCCACGGCTCTTGTTCATTCCGTCTGAGGCCTCGCCGTCGTCCTCCGCCTTGCGGCCTTGGTTCGCTTGTCGTGCGCAGTGCGCCGCCCTCTTGCGTTGTCAACATCGTCAACAACCGAGAGGAACAAGGAGATGGTTGTACATGGAGAGGATGATAGTAGGGACCCAGCGACGACATGGCAGTAGGCAAGCAAGTGCCTCTGTATTACAAGCCCAAAAATATGGTTCCTCCTAATGGTTGGACATATGGGGCTCACGCCATTGTCAACGTAGTCAATAAACGAGAGAATTACACTACGAGCGGCTGACACTAGGGACCCAGCAGGTCGCACAGTTTTTTTGTGAGGAACAAGCAGTTGTTATTTATACTAGTTTTAGTGACGGATCAGGGTAACAATGGGGCTGTGCGGGGGCCGTGGCCCATCTAGCCAGGGTTTTATTTATGTTTACCACATCATGAGCCCAATTGTGTTTTTTTTCTTGCTGAAAATGGCTAGCCCAGTTCTATTTTTTTTAAGAAATACCCAAACAAGGCCTACTTGCTTTATCGGCCCTGCTGGGCTGCAAATCTTTCAAGACGAGGAGAGTTTCATTCGGTTTGCCCAGAAATGGGCTGTACATTTTTAAAACACATCAAACCGGGAATTAGTTTCAATTTTTTTCATTACAAGATTTTAAATTCCATTGATTTTTATGCGTGGACAATTATTTGGATTTTATATTTATATAAATTATTTTTCAAAATAGTTTGGATTAAAAACAGTTGACCGCACCGAAATATGCAAAATGTCGTATACTTTTTAACCGTGGCCACAATATGGGGTGCAATGCTAACAAAAAGAAGATGGGCTCCAAAAAATTCTTAAAAATTAGCAAATGGGCTGTACATTATTAGAAATAATGATAGATGGGCTGTCTGCTGTTTTCCACAGATTTGAGGCTGACTTGTGCGCCTACTACAGGTTGACGCGTATGCTTTCATAAAAAAAGGTTGACGCACACGCAACACCCTGTCAACTTAGTCAACGCACGAGAGCAGTGACTGTTGGATGTCCATCCAACGGCTGTCGTGCTTCTTCAATCTTTGCTCTTCATGCTCCAGCCGCTCAAACAAGCGCCGGTGGGACTGCCTGCTCCCTCCTCCCCGTGGCCGGCTGTGCTGCCGCGCAGGCCTCACCGCCCCACCGTACTCCCATAGCTGGCCTAGCCATCCCTCTACTGACCCACACATGCTGTTATTCTCCAGCGATGGCAGACGAATCAGTAAACCCTCGTACAGTCGTACTCCTCTCCGCGTGGGCATCCACTGCCGCGTCTTCCCCGGCTCTGCGTCGCCCCCTTCCTAGGCCTCGCCATCGTCCACCGCCTTGGTGCTCTTGGCGCGGCATGGTCAATGTGGTCAACGACCGACTTCCATCGGAAGAGTACTGTACGTGGAGAGGTTGACAGCTGGGTCCACGGCGGCCGCAAGGAAGTGCCTCCTTATTACGCGCAAAATAATTATTCCTCCACTTGACAGCGGGACCCACCGGACGGGCCACCATATTTCGCAAAAAAACGTTTCCGCCCTGACTACTGGGACCTACCAGCTACAGCTTCGCACACAAGGAAGTGCGTCCGGGCAAAAAAAAAACGATTTGCCAACTGACTGCTGGGACCCACCAGCTACACCTTCGCACGCAAGGAAGTGCGTCCGGGCAAAAAAAAATGATTTGCCCCCCTGACTGCTGGGACCCACCAGCTACATCTTCGCATGCAATGAATTGCGTGACAGTCGGGACCCACCTGGTCGAAGCGTACGTAGCGTTGTCATTCTGGTCGCGAACGTGTACGTACATACTGGTGGATGTAGAGGTGCGCACATGTAGTAGTAGAGGCGCGCACGTGTCGTAGTAGAGGCGCGCACGTAGCATGTACACGTACATACAGCGGCCAGGGTGCACGAAAGAAAATACGGCCACGTATGTGTACATACGGGCGGGGTCTCGAACGTCTACTCGCGCATATATATGTACGGCCAGGGCCCGTGTACATTGGCTGGGTCGGAACAGAGAAACAACATCGTCGTCGTGTTCATGGGGAGCCAACCGGCTGGGTCAGAACGGAATGCGTGGTTGTGTTCATCAGGAGGGCTTGGACGGAACAGGCAATGGAAACGAGGCCTGGCGTACCGCAGAACGGACGAAACGGCATTATGTTCTACCGACCACGTTCGAAACGGGATCCTGTTCATTGGGAGGGGTCTGGCGTACCACAAAATGGAGGAAACGGACCTCCTATGGTCAAAACGGGGGTCCTGTTGATCGGGAGGGGTGTGGCATACCGCAAAACGGACGAAACGGACCTCCTACGATCGAAACGGGGGTCCTATTGATCGGGAGGGGTGTGGCGTACCGCAAAAAGGACGAAACGGACTTGTGTTGGAGCGCTATGGTCGAAACGGGGGTCCTGTTCATCGGGAGGGGTGTGGCGTACCGCAAAACGAGACTCCAGGGGATTCTGTTCATCTCCACCGTCGACCTCCTCCAGCCTCCACGGGCTACTATTCATACACCGTCGACCTCCTCCAGCCTCCACCTACGACTGTTCATCCATGGGCTCCTGTTCATCCAGCCTCCACCACGCGCTACTCCACCGGCTACTGTTCAACCACCCCTGTCCACGGGCTCCTGTTCAACCACCCCTCCACGGGCTACTGTTCATCCACCCCTCCATCGTCTACTGTTCATCC
>NC_057807.1:324800544-324934713 GCF_018294505.1 Triticum aestivum | reverse complement strand
AGTAGGGGGTCCCGAACTGTGCGTCTAGGCGGATGGTAACAGGAGACAAGGGACACGATGTTTTACCCAGGTTCGGGCCCTCTTGATGGAGGTAAAACCCTACGTCCTGCTTGATTAATATTGATGATGTGTGTTACAAGAGTAGATCTACCACGAGATCAAGGAGGCTAAACCCTAGAAGCTAGCCTATGGTATGATTGTTGTTTGTCCTACGGACTAAAGCCATCCGGTTTATATAGACACCGGAGAGGGCTAGGGTTACACAAAGTCGGTTACAATGATAGGAGATCTACATATCCGTATCGCCAAGCTTGCCTTCCACGCCAAGGAAAGTCCCATCCGGACACGGGACAAAGTCTTCAATCTTGTATCTTCATAGTCTTGGAGTCCGGCCGATGATGATAGTTCGGCTATCCGGACACCCCCTAGTCCGGAACTCCCTCAGTAGCCCCTGAACCAGGCTTCAATGACGACGAGTCCGGCGTGCATGTTGTCTTCGGCATTGCAAGGCGGGTTCTCCCTCTGAATAATTCATAGAAGATTGTGAACACAAGGATAGTGTCCGGCTCTGCAAAATAATTTCCACATACCACCGTAGAGAGAATAATATTTACACAAGTTCAATCTGCTGACGTATTTCATAGCATGACGTCACACCACTACCAAGCCTTTACTTGAATTGTTTTTATTATACCACCTCAGCGCGTTTAGCGAAGCGGTTTCCTTGGCACGTCTTGTCGAAGCAAAGATCGTGTTCCCCTTATTCCGGGATTCCCATTAATACGGACGTGGGTAACCCAACCGCGCCCGTTGCCACGCCCCCTCCATCGAAGGCGGGTTCCAAACGGTCACGGGGACGACTCTTGGTATTCTTCCTCTTTATAATGAGACCAAGGCCAGTTCTTTTTCTTCAATCCTCAATCGAATCCGCCCCTCGCCCCCGAGTTCCAACACCCAGGGCTCCAGATTCGGGTACCTTCGACCTTCGACAATGTCAGGCTCCGACCCACGGGGCCGGTGGATGCCCTCTTCCATCACGGAAGAAGACGTGTTAAAGTTGAGAGACGCCAGGTACTTGACCTATGAGATTTCACATAGATTGCTTGCCCGAGGGCAAGTTATTCCTACTCCCGAGCCTGGCGAGAGCGTTGTGTTCGTGTCTCACCTCCGTCGGGGCTTAGGCTTCCCGATGGACCCCTTTGTGAGTGGGCTCATGTTTTACTATGGGCTGGAATTCCATGACTTGGCTCCGGAGTCCATCCTCCACATCTCATCGTTTATTGTCGTTTGCGAAGCCTTCCTCCGCACTACCCCTCACTTCGGCTTGTGGCTCAAAACCTTCAATGTGGAATCGAAGATGATTGAGAGGCGCCAGGCAGAGTGCGGAGGGGCGGTCATAAGCAAGAGGGCCGATGCTCCATGGCCCGAGGGCTCTTTTCAGGAGGAGCTCGGCGTGTGGCAACATGAGTGGTTCTATATCACCGCTCCCAGGGGCAGCAGGCAGAGGCCACCGCCCGTCTTCCACTCGGGCCCTCCACAACAGTTGACATCATGGGTCAACAAGGGGCGTGACTGGGGGCCGTCCAAAGACGTACCCCTGTTGCAGGACCGGATTCGAGGCCTCCAAGAAAGGGAGATCAATCTAGTCGCAGTGGTACAGGTTATGTTGATCTGGCGCCTACTGCCCTGCAAACGTTGCCCCCTCCGCCTGTGGGAATTTAATCCGGAGGGACCACGAGCTCTTCAACACTTCATGGGTTTGACACCCGCAGAGATGTACAAACTGTTCTTCGGATCGCAAGAGATGCGTCCGGACTTGATCGAGGATGCTGGCCTAAGCTGCAATCGCCCGGATACTCAAGTAAGTAGCCCTGTGTCCAGACACATTGTTTATCTATTTATCGTGGGTTTGCCTTTTGACCAGCTATCCCTTGGACAGGAGTGGATAGGGCAAGCAAAACTGATACGGTGTCCGCCCCCCCTCCCTGAGACCACGCGGGATCCCGTGTTAATCAAAATGTTGGAGGTTGCGCCCTCGGAGGAGGGCGAAGGGGGGCACAGGGGAACTACCACCTCTGCCAAGGAGGTTTTCAGTAAGGGAGGAATCAAGAGTCCCTCCTTCCAGGGGGAGAAGAGGACAGCTTCCGAAGACCCGGAGGCCAAGGCCTCGAAGCGGGGAAAGAAATTTGTACCGGAAGGTCTTGTGCCGGGAAGAGTCCCGGCCGTACTGTCTCCTTGGAGGAATCAACCCTTCAGCGAGCCGTAAGTAAAAAAGGAGGAATTTTGTAATAGTGGACACCCTTGCTTAATTTTTAAGGGTAACCGAAGTTTTCATCTTGTAGTTCGGATCTCAGCCCGTCTCAGCACAGCTCATCTTCGGGAGACCTTTGTCCGGAGATGATAGAGAGTGAAACGCCTCCATCTGCCGCCCCATCGTGCGGGGCGGACGACCCTGAGGTGTCATCGTGGAGGGTCTCCCCGAGTCCGGCGGGGCCAGAGAGTTCGGCACCCATTGGAGTACGGCCGGTGGAGCTGCAGGATTTGCTTAAGAGAGCGTCCATCTCGGAAGATCACCGCACATTAATGAGTACGGTGATTGAAAGGATCTCATCCACCGAGAGCGGGTTGTGTGAGGCCGTCGAAAGCTTGCTGACGGGCTTTGAGGTATGCAAAAAATGACATACCTTTTGACAGTTTTGCACATGAAGTGCGCCCTGTATAGATAGTAGCCCCTGAGACTTGGTATGCTGTCGAAAGCGATAGCGTGCCAAGGATCATAATCTCAGTTATAGAATGTCGCCTTTCCTACGCAGGTGGAGGAACGTTCGGTGGCCAGCCGGACTGATGGAGTTGCCGAACTGAAGAGGCAACTCGAGTTGCTGATGCGGACATCGTGCTGGTCAATAAACGGCTTAGCGAGTCACAAGGTAGGTGGTTGCTCCGTGGTTGCCTAGTAAGGGAGCTAGTGCCCGTTCCTTACAATTTGTATGCTTGATGCAGATGGTGCCGCAGCTGTGGAGGATCTTCGAGCAGAGCTTGCTCGAGCCAAGGAGTAGGCTAGGATAAGTAATGCGGCTGCCTTGAAGGCAGCGGAAGAGCTAAAAGCCGAAAAGGCTGCTCACTGCCGAAGCAGGGAAGAGTTGGCCGGAATGGCCTTGAAATTAAAAGATGCTGCCGACCGTTGTAAGGTTCTTGAAGGAGAACGCCGAGTTGAGCAAGAGGGCCTGAAGAAGGCCGGCGCCGAAGTCAAGGATGCCCGGAGTGAGATGCGGGCTATGAAGGAGGAACTGCGTCAGGCCGGAGACATTGCGGCTGGAAAGCCCTTTCTTCTGCGTAGGAAATTCACGGATCCGAAGTATGCTCAGCTGGGCCAGCTGTGTGGTGCGGAGGATCCTTATCTGGATTTGGCAGCGAGTGCGGCGGACGCAGTCGTGCACTTCCAAAGCCAGAAGGATCACGAAATGGAAGAACTTTACTCGTCTCAATTCCATAGTCCGGAGCGTCCACTTCTGTTGACTGATCGGCTGGCTGAGTGGGCTAAGCTGAATAGATTGTCCGGACTTGCCATGACGGATGTGATCACTCATCTGTGGCCGGAAAGGCCCAAGCCGAAGAGTTATTTTGGCTTGTTGCAGCAATTCCTTGAGGCGGTGCTGCATATCAAGGCGATGAAGCGGTCGGCATGCATAGAAGGTGCACGGATGGCTCTCGCCCGTGTGAAGACATACTGGGCGGACATGGATGCCACCGCTGTTGCATCCCGGGGTTTGGACAAGAGCCGATTACCCGCCGAGGACTATTTTGAAGAAGTCCTGCAGGGCGCTCATTTAATAGAGTCGCACTGCTCGAAAGATGTCATGTTCAAATGACATGTACAATTTGTGAGATCATGTTTATAATGCAATAGCTTTTTATACTTGTGCGTTCAAGTATTGAACTATCTCTTGTGCGGCCATATGTATAATTTGAAAGATGCCAGTCTTTGGCTTCAGCCCCCACGCACATGGTGCGGGGGTGTTTGCAAAAAGAAAAACGCTTTTTCACACTTAATCCAACGTCTTGGTCCTTTTAAGGAGGTGATAGCGTAGCAAACTAGGCAACCGGACTATAACGCTTTATCACTTTCACTTAGCCATAGGAGCTCGAATGTGGGGCTACTATATAGCCCCCAGCTGCACCGCTCTTCCCTGAACTCGGGGCGCGTATGTGCCTGACGGGGAAGTGGTCCTTCGTCAAAGCGTAGGAATTCTAAACATTCCAATGGTCGATCGAGTGGTTGACTAGTCTCTCGCTATATCATGACAGTCAGTTTTCGGCTTTCTCTACTAAGGTGCTCGCCCGGCCGAACCGGGGCACAATCGCAGTAGTTCTCCTGGTGCCGCGTTAGCTGATGATACGGAACGTAAGGCAGCAAAACACAGGAGCCGGGCAAACCCAACATTTGACCAAAGACATGATTCGGAGCTGATGCATATAAGGCCTAACTCGAGACGCCGAACACTCCCTGAGGTGTTCGGTCTTGAGGATACCGGGCAGAACAATGCCCTAAGCCCCTAGTGTCCAGGTACAGGCGGGAACTACTGACGCGGCCGATGCCAAAATGCCAGTCTCCTCCTCGGTTATGGTAGGAAACCGGGGGATGTGTATCAACAAGAGACAGTGAGAAAGGTTTATGCAGGGTCTTAATCTGAAAAGAATCCTTGCAACGGGTCCATGCTGCACGTCTGCGCCTGTGTCTCCGTTGTGCAGTATCCTGGACGGGCGTAGCACGTGCTTCATCTGTAAAAGAGAAGGACTTAGTTTCTAAGAAATATCGTGCAAAAGTTGTATTAAAATGAAGTATAATTTGGAAGATGAGGAAAGGTGAGCTTTATTGGCTCTCATCATTTATACGTGCGGCCCCTTAAAAGGGGGTATGCGGCTGGGAAGCCCCTTGTTTATTTACGCCGGACTCGCCTAACCGTGTTCGGGGTCTGAATGACCTGTGTTTAGGGGCCTTGACCTGCAAGGTCGGAGTGGCTGTCAAGGCAGCCCCACGCTCTCCGTGGTCGAGGAACACTCGTAGTTAATCTTTAATGAGATTATGCCGCATGGACCGGGCATTGTAAGTATAGGAGACGTGTAGTGTGGTATGGCGTTAAAGCGGGCGAAAGCTTTGCGTCCCAGTAGTGCTTGATGACCACTGTATAATGGGGCGCGACGAAGAGTGAGCCTTTCACGAAGGAGGTTGTCGGATGAACCAAACACAACCTCTAGTGGCACGTATAATTGGCTTAAAGGCCTGGCGTCATTCCTTTGAAGGAAGTGCTGTTATGGCGAATGTTGGTAGGGTCTATCCCCATTCTGCGGACGGTGTCCTAGTATGGCAGGTGCCGCGCTGTGTTGTCGTGTTATCACATGAAGTGAGTTCACTGTTTTGACTTCTAGTGGGAAAGTCTTCTGTTTTCCGGAGTGCTGCTTTTGGGGTTCGTCACTTTCGCTTGGTGTATCGAGCCCCTTGTGTTCGGCGTTAAGTCGGTCGGACTGCTTGAAGACCCAACAATCTCTGTGGGTATGGTTTGCAGGCTTTCCGGAGGTACCATGTATTTAACATAGCCTGTCTAGAATCTTGTTTAGGTTGGATAGCTTGTCACTGTTGTCCTTGAGGGGCATCGTTTTGTTGTTCGGCCGAGAGCTTTTGAATCCGGCGTTGACCGCCGTACTGTTTGGGCCATTTTCCTTATTCCGGCGCTGATCTTTTTTGCGTCTTGATTTCCCATTTCCATCCCTGACTTTGGATGTACTCGGGTCATTGGTGCTGCATCTAGCCAGCCAGCTGTCTTCCCCCGCGCAAAAGCGGGTCATGAGGCTTGTCAGTGTGGTCATTGTTCTTGGTTTTTCCTGGCCGAGGTGTCTGGCGAGCCATTCGTCTCGGACGTTGTGTTTAAAGGCTACTAAGGCTTCAGCGTCCGGACAGTCGACTATTTGGTTCTTTTTAGTGAGGAACCTGTTCCAGAATTTGCGTGCTGACTCTCCGGGCTGTTGAGTTATGTGACTTAAATCGTCTGCATCCGGAGGGCGGACATAAGTCCCTTGAAAATTTGATCGAAACGCATCTTCAAGCTCTTCCCAACTTCCAATGGTATTTTCTGGGAGGCTTTTAAGCCAATGCCGAGCTGTCCCTTTGTGCTTGAGGGGTAGGTATTTTATGGCATGGAGATCGTCTCCTCTGGCCATATGTATGTGTAGGATATAATCCTCAATCCAGACTGCGGGGTCTGTCATTCCGTCATATGCCTCTATGTTTACGGGTTTGAATCCCGCTGGAAATCCATGATCCAGTACCTCATCGGTGAAACATAGTGGGTGTGCGGCGCCCCTGTATTTGGGTGTGCCGTTGTCTTCGAATGCTCGGCGGGTTATGTTGCTTCCTGGAGTCTTCTTTTTTGTCCCATAGATAGACCTGGCTGGGTCATCCTTCCTCCGAGGATCTTTAAGCTGATCATGTGCTGGCTTGTGTGCGGCGCCCCTTGTTGCTCTCAGCCTGTCATCTGGTCGTCTATCCGGCCAGGCGGCTTCTTTCTTTTTTGACTGCGGGGGCTCTAAGGCCTCCTCGTCAAATTCGGGCAACAGCTTGCGCTTTGGGTAGCTCTTTGTCTGGTGACTAGCGCCATATGTATCTGCGGTGTTGAGTACTTTGCTCCATCTCTTTCTGAGTGCGTCCTCCGCTGTTTTGAGCTTCCGCTTTTGCTTCTTCAAACTTCTTGCAGTAGCGACGAGCCTTTTATGAAGGTTCGTATGCTCTGGTGATGTGAGATCGTCTTCGCCGGGGATGGGTTGCTTGTCCAGTTCATCATGGTTGGATGGCTGCTTGATGGCATGTGCGTCGTCCACTGCTTTGCCCTGCTCTAGGGCCGGGTCCGTATGGGTGCCGTTTTTATCTAGGCCGGTCTTCGGGCGGCGCTTGCGTCGCCGTTTTGGTTGTTTGTTGGGGGAGTTGTCCTTCGCCACGTCCCGTTTTTCCTCATTGTCGCTTCCTTTTGGTGTATCCACCATGTGTACGTCGTGAGTTGGGGTGGCTTTCCAGTGCCCGTTAGGTGCTGGTTCTTGGTTGTCTCCGGCGTCATCGTCCATATCGTCGATGTCTTCGGAGTCATAATCTAGCATGTCGGTTAGATCGCCGACAGTGGCTACCAAGTGGGTGGTGGGTGGGCTTTGAATTTCTTCATCGTCCGCATCCCAACCGTCCTGGCTGCAGTCCGGCCAGGGCTCTCCTGATAATGAGAGATACTTTAGCGAACTCAAGATGTCGCCAAAAGGTGAGTGTTGAAAGATGTCCATTGCGGTGAACTCCATGATCGGCGCCCAATCGGATTCGATCGGAGGGGGCGCGGGAGGTTCGGAGTCCGGCGAGGAGTCCGGCACCTCGGAGCCACGAGCTTCGTGAGGAACAAGGTCAGTGTTCGGCTCTATCGCCGTAGAGGTTGCAACCCCCAAGGCGATGTCTAGCCATCCGTCCTCGATCTGCGCAGCCAGCTCCGAATTGAAGATCGGAGCAGGCTCGAGTGCGGCCTCCAGGGTACTGTCCGACAGCAGAGCTAAATCATGCCCGTCATGATAGTGCGGCACGCTCGGCTGTGGCTCGAATCCATCGAGGATCAAGTCCCCACGGATGTCGGCCGTGAAGTTCAAACTTCCAAATCTGACCTGACGACCAGGGGCGTAACTCTCGATCTGCTCTAGATGGCCAAGCGAATTGGCCCGCAGTGCAAAGCCGCCGAATACAAAGATCTATCCGGGGAGGAAGGTCTCACCCTGGACTGCATTGTTGATGACGATCGAAGAAGCCATCGAGCCTATCGGCGACGACATAGAGGAACTCTCAGTGAAAGCACCAATGTCAGTGTCAAAACCGGCGGATCTCGGGTAGGGGGTCCCGAACTATGCTTCTAGGCGGATGGTAACAGGAGACAAGGGACACGATGTTTTACCTAGGTTCGGGCCCTCTTGATGGAGGTAAAACCCTACGTCCTGCTTGATTAATATTGATGATGCGTGTTACAAGAGTAGATCTACCACGAGATCAAGGAGGCTAAACCCTAGAAGCTAGCCTATGGTATGATTGTTATTCGTCCTACGGACTAAAGCCATCCGGTTTATATAGACATCGGAGAGGGCTAGGGTTACACAGAGTCGGTTACAATGATAGGAGATCTACATATCCGTATCGCCAAGCTTGCCTTCCACGCCAAGGAAAGTCCCATCCGGACACGGGACGAAGTCTTCAATCTTGTATCTTCATAGTCTTGGAGTCTGGCCGATGATGATAGTTCGGCTATCCAGACACCCCCTAGTCCGGAACTCCCTTAGAGCCCAACGCCTCGCTCGGGTTCAGTTAGAGCCAACGCCTCGCACACACGCGCATACATGTATGAGATAAACACGCATCGCTCGGCCCCCGACCACCCACCGTAACCGGGAACTCCCCGAAATTTTCCTCACCCTCGCTTCTACCATGGTTTTTTTCCATCATGGACGGCCCAAAGAATGTCATGCAGCTATGTCTCCGGCCCGCCCAGGACGAAAAGCCCAGTTTTTGTCATGATATTTTTTCATAGAAGTAGGATCCCACCACATCTATGATGATACCGGGTTTTGTCACAATTATCATCATAGAAGTGTCATATGTATGACAGAAAAAAAATTCTTTCGGCCCAAAATGTCATGGATGTGTCCTTTTTTTGTAGTGTCTCTCCCCGCCAACAGTAGAAGGGATCCTCGCGATCCCATAGGTGTCGTTTCCCCAACATCTTTGGCATGCCAGGTAGGGGGGGGGGCAAAGTTGTGAAAAATCTGATCTAGTAGTTAGTGCGTCGGTTTCTTCATCGCCTTGGCTCCAAAGAAGAAGATGGTCACAATGATTGGTTCGTCTGGAGCCGGTCCGCCCATGCCAACGCGAACAAGCGACAGGGCAGACACTGGTGGTGGAGGAGATCAAGTCCATCTATGTTGTTCTGGTACTAGCAGTCGGGTAAGCGGTGTCATCTACAGCTGCAACGACGACCGCACAACAACAAAAAGCTAAGTCACGCCAAACCTTGAGTGGTTTCCTTTTTGTAAGGTTATTTCCCTTGAATGGTTTCAGTTGTTTGTATGGAAAACCTGCATGTGAAGGAACCCTGCCACTATTGGCAACGCCCTTGTTCTGTTTCGAGTCCGCTCAATAGCTCAAGTGGTTGCACCAAGAACAGCAAGGTGGCCTGCCCGGTAGCAACACCCCCAGCAGGCTGCTAAGGATTCGTTTCTCAAAGTGGTCGCGGCAAGGGTTTACGCACCAGCAAGCCTATCCAACTAAGCGTAGGGTGTAGTACATACAAAGAGAAATCAAACAGGAAAATAACATGCATTCAGTTCAAAGCACAGCAAAGTTATATTACATCGGTGGTTTCCGCGGTTCTAACTTAAGATAAAATTGTCTTAGGTATGAACTCGCAGCGGCAATGAGAAATGGAGCAGCTAATCCCTGCACTGACCCTCCAACCTCTTGACTCCGTCGACGCAGCTGATGATGGGCTTGATGCGCTCCTCAAGCGCCTTGAGGTTCGCATCCTCTGGCAAGCTATCAAGCGCGTTGGCTAAGTCGACGTTGGGGTTTTGGTATGCCACCTTGGTGAGCACCTTGATCAGGGCGCCCCGGCAAAGCTTCTGGGTCTCTTCGGCCAGATAAGTTGCTTGATTGGAGCAGAGCAGCACCAGGGCGTCAAGGACGCCCTCGAAGAAAATGGTCAATCTGGCACTATCGCTCACATTCACCTCATGGGAGAACCTAAAGTTTGGCATGCCCATGACGGACAGCTGCGTGGTGAGCCTCTCCGCAATGTTGACGAGGCGGCTGTTCCAGAGCTTCGTGCCGTCCACAAGGTCGTTGTGGGAGGCGGCGGCATTCTGTAGCAGCTGTCTGTCATTCTCGAGATCCTTGACCAGGGTCTTCTCACGGGCCGTGGTCTCCGCGAGTGTCCCCTCCAAGGCGTGTCCAACTTTAGCTTCAGATCAACAATGGAGTTGTTAACCTTGGAGAGCAGCTTGGTCTTGTCGGAGATGGCGACCTGCAGATCCCCCAGGGTGCGGACAGCCTTGTCCCTGTTGTCCTTCAGCGTCATGGTCTCATTCTTCAGCTCCTCCAGCTCTAGTTCCAGCTTCTCCACCTTGCCGGCCAGCTCGTTCTTAGCGGCCTCTGCGGCCTCAGTACCGTCAATGGCCTCCTTCAGCTTGCCGGCATGCTCCAGGGCCAGAGCATCAAGTGCATCTTTATGCTCCTGCTTTAGCTCCTGGGTCCGCTATGCAACAAGCTTTTCGACCTCTTTGTCCTTGGCGCGAAGCTTGGCAGCAAGCGCCCCTTCACGGGCAACCAGGTCTTCTTCCTGGGCATCCGCCAGAACTTGGTGCTGCCTCTGATCAGCTTCATCCTTGGCGGCCTGTGCCTTCGCCACCTCTTGGGATTTCTCAATGTCAACCTGCTTCAGGAGGAGCTCTCGCTGGCGCTCACCTAGCTAGTCCTGGGTGGCGTTCAGATCCTGCTGGGCCTCGGCAAACCAGACTTGCATCTGAGAAACACGCTCCTGGAAGTCTGCTTCTTCTTTGTCCACGGTCACCATCCTAGAGTCCACCTTGTCCTTGCGGGCATGATAGAGCGCTTGAAGCTTCTGGAAATTGGCGCTCATGGCCTGGAGGAGCTGGTCTTCTTTGGAACCACCGCTGTCGGTGCTCGGTTTGTCGACAACTTGGAGCCCGGCAGCGGCAAGGACCTCCTCGTCAAACACCTCCCCTTTGGCTGGCGCCTCGGTGCTTGCCATCCCTGGAAGGCTGACGAACAGATCGTCACCCACTTTCAAGTACTTGCTCAGGGCGGGGGCTGTAGAGGAGGAGGGTTGGTCATCGACCACCTCCTTCCCGGCAGCCCCCTTGGTGTCCTCCTCGGTAGCGGCCTTGCCGGCCCCCTGGCAGGCCCCTTAGCGGCCTCCTCGGCAGTAGCCTTGTCAGCCTCCCCAGCAGGCCCCTTGGCGGCCTCCTCGACAGCAGCCTTGTCGGCCTCCCCGGCAGACCCCTTGGCGGCCTCCTCGGCAGCAGCCTTGGCGGCCTCCTCGACAGCAATTTTGGTGGCCTCAGCTTTGGCATCCTTGGTGGTCTCCTCAATGATAGCATCGATGTCTGTCTAGTCCATCGAGGGAGGGTCTGGAAACCAAAAAGGAGAATGATGCGAAGCCACAAAGTTCAGAACAAAGAAAAGAAAGAAAATTACATGGCAAAAATGGCAAGGGATGGGAGGCAAGTAGCTTACCTGTGACGAGCTGAGAAGAAGTGGTTCCCTCCCCAGCGACGTTCATTGCTGGGACAGATCCACCAACGCCTGTGCCCACCACCTCTTCCTCCATGCGCATGGGCTCGTTGGGTGGCGTGGTTGATGGGGGCGGCGTATCGGGGGTGGTCCTCAGCTGCTCCTCCTGTTGCCACTCTCCTCCTGTGAACCCGACAAGATCAGCACTGAAAATACACACTCCAACGCCTGCTAGCGGGAAATGAGTAACAGACTCACGCTGGGGGCTGGAGTGGGGGCTGAGTTGAGGCTGGTATCCGGGCTGATCACGATCATCCCCGACGCACGTGGAGTGCTTGCCGGGGGCTCGTTGCTCGTCGAAGCCTTGGCTCTCTTCGCCACCCGCCGAGCCAATGTCTCTGTGTCACTGTGAAGACAAGATCAAGTCAAGATAAGATTATCTAAATAAAGGATCAGGAAATGGATGGGGCGGCAAGGTGCTTACTCATCTTCCTCTTCTGGCCTCCTCTTCCTCTTCGGGCTAAAGGACCCGAGGTCAAAATCGGCCACCGGGACAGTGTCCGCAAAGGGAGGAGGAGGAGATGGAGTCCTGGGCCGCTTGGTCGAGGAGGAGGCAGCGACATGCTTGGTCGAGGAGGAGGTAGCGGCCGCAGCTTTGTTCATCACCGCAGCTTCCTTCGCCGCTTCCGCGACTGCATGCCTTGTCTGGCGCATGGGTTGCGCCTAGGCCTCTTGTCGCTGCGTGGACTTGCCGGGCCGGACTGGCTCGCCGGAGCCGGCCGGCCGCAAGACATGCTTCTTATTTGGGGCTGACGGCTCATCCGCGTCAGATCCCTCCTGGGCCGACTCCTCAGTTGCCTCTTTAGCAAGGGGAACCCTGGCGCCTGTGCCGCTGGGCTCCCCAGCAGACCCCATCCACTCGGCAAACTTCTTCTCCTCTTCGGCCTCGTCCTCCACAGTGCCAAGGCTGCCGGCCTCCTCGGCAAGTGCTGCCTCCTCTGCCCTTGCAGCAATGTATGCCACCTCTTCTTTGGTGGTAGGGCAGATGAGCCGTGGCTCGGCACAGACGTACTTCTCTAACAAGTTGTCAAAGAATTTCTACACCAGCTCCGCCTTTGGCTCGACCCAGGTCGAATCGAGGCTGTGCGCGTTGAACACCGGCATCATGGCAATGATGGCGGTCAGGCAAGAGTTGTTGCTCAATGGGACCACCCCTGCTGGCAACCTGAATAGATTGTCAGCCTTGCCTGTCTTGGCGGCCTTGCCGGACTTCTCGGCCTTGCTGGTCTCGTCAACCTTGAGCTGAAAAAGCCTCTAACAGAGATGCACGTGATGCATCACCATGAAGTTATAATTCAGGCTGGGGCAAAGCCTCATGATGTCTGCCGCATTCTTGAAATCCCAGGCCGACCTCCCCTTGTTGTGTAGAGGAACAATACGGCGGCAGATGAAGTCGGCCCGGATCATCTCAAGCATAAGCCCGATTGAGGTGAGGCAATGGATCCTGGTGGTGGCGACTGTGAGCTTCTCGTTGTTGGCGTCGAGCTCGCCCCAGTCATTGCCGCGGACCGGTGGCTTCTGATGGACTTGGCAGAACTCCTGCGGATCCTTCTCCTCAATCCAGCACCACCGGTCCTACCATTCATCCCACTTGTCCTTACTGGAAACCTTCGGGTACATGCCCATGCTCAAAGCCTATGGGATCCAAGTTAAGCAGCCAGAGATGACACCCCCTGACTGGATGCGAGGGACGAAGTAGTGGCGGAAGAGTGCCATGTTCGGATGTACCCCGACAAAGCCCTCACAAAGGTGGGCAAAGAAGGCCATGCACGCCACGGCATTCGGCGTGAAATCTGAGAACGGGGGGTAGAGCCCGCATGAGAAGCAATTGATGAAAAAAGGGTTTTTATCTGCACCTGGCTTGGCAAAGGGAGCAAGGATGTTGTGCATGGCCGGATGCCCTGACATCTCTCTCCCCCATATGCACTTGAATTTTTCCCTAAGGGTGAGTGCGTCGACCGTCGAGACAAAGAGGGCATGCTTCTTCTGCAGCTTCACCAGTGATAACCCATAAGTATAGGGGATCAATTGTAGTCTCTTTCGATAAGTAAGAGTGTCAAACCCAACGAGGAGCTAAAGGTAGAACAAATATTCCCTCAAGTTCTATCGACCACCAATACAACTCTACGCACGCTTGACGTTCGCTTTACCTAAAACAAGTATGAAACTAGAAGTACTTTGTAGTTGTAACGGGATAGGTTTGCAAGAATATAAAGAGCACATAAATATAAACTAGGGGCTGTTTAGATAAATAAGCAATAAAGTTAGTATAGCGAGTGTGGAAAAGTGGTGGTAGGAGTTGCGGAATTGTCCCTAAGCAATTGACTACTTTACTAGACCGATAGCAAGTTTTATGTGGGAGAGGCCACTACTAGCATGTCATCCCTGACTTGGAATTCTATGCACTTATGATTGGAACTATTAGCAAGCATCCGCAACTACTAACGTTCATTAAGGTAAAAACCCAACCATAGAATTAAGATATATTGGTCCCCCTTCAATCCCGTATGCATCAATTTCTATGCTAGGTTGAAGCTTCTGTCACTCTTGCCCTCCAATACATAGTCCTATCAACATACAGCTAACCCTATGGTGTGATCCACGTGCGCGCTCATATGATGGGCACCAAAGGATAGCAACATAACCACAAGCAAATTAAACCAATCATAGCAATTCACCAATTACCGATAGGACAACAAAAATCTACTCAGACATCATAGGATGGCAACGCATCATTGGATAATAATATGAAGTATAAAGCACCATGTTCAAGTAGAAGGTACAGGGGGTTGCGGGAGAGTGGAACACTGTAGATAGATGGGGGAAGGTGATGGAGATGTTGGTGAAGATGACAGAGGTGTTGGTGTAGATCGCGGTGATGATGATGGCCCCGGCGGCGTTCCAGCGCCACCGGGAGAGAGGGTAAGAGACCCCCCTTCTTCTTCTTCTTCCTTGACCTTCTCCCTAGATGGGAGAAGGGTTTCCCCTCTGGTCCATGGTCTCCATGATGTGGGAGGGGCGAGAGCCCCTCCGAGATTAGATCCGTCTCTCTGTCTCTCTCTGTTTCAGCGTTCCTGATTCTGCCCTTTCACCGTTTCTTATATTCCCGGAGATCCGTAACTCCAATTGGATTGAAACTTTGAACATGATTTTTCTTCGGATATTAGCTTTCTTGCGGCAAAAGAAGGGCAAAAAACCGCCTTACGGGGTGTCCACAAGGGTCAGGGGCGCGCCCACCCCCATGGGGCACACCCCCCTGCCTTGTGGGCCCCTCGAGCATCGTCTCGCATTGATTCCACTTCTCAAAATTCAGATATATTCCAAAAAAAATATCCATCCGTTTTTATCCCGTTTGGACTCCGTTTGATATGGATTTCCTGCGAAACAAAAAACATGCAACAAACAGGAACTGGCACTGGGCACTGGATCAATATGTTAGTCCCAAAAATAGTTAAAAAGTTGGCAGAAGTATGTAAGAGTGTAGAATATTGGCATGTAACAATAAAAAATTATAGATATGATGGAGATGTATCAACATGCCCAAGCTTAATTCTTGCTCGTCCTCGAGTAGGTAAATGATAAAAAAGATAATTTTTGTTGTGGAATGCTACCTAGCATAATCTTGATCATGTAATCTAATCATGGCATGAATATTAAGACACGAGTGATTCAAAGCAATAGTCTTGACATTAAGATAATAATACTTCAAGCATACTAATAAAGCAATCGTGTCTTTTCAAAACAACATGGCCAAAGAAAGTTATCCCTACAAAATCATATTGTCTGGCTATGCTCCATCTTCAACACACAAAATATTCAAATCACGCACAACCCCGGTTTTAGCTAAGCAATTGTTTCATACTTTAGTATTCTCAAACCTTTTGAACTTTCACGAAATACATGAGCGTGAGCCATGGATATAACACTATAGGTGGAAAAGAATATGATGGTGGATGTTATACGGAGAAGACAAAAAGGAGAAAATCTCACATTGATGCGACTAATCAACGGGCTATGGAGATGCCCATCAATTGATGTCAATGTGAGGAGTATGGATTGCCATGCAACGGATGCACCAAGAGCTATAAGTGTATGAAAGCTCAAACTGGAAACTAAGTGGGTGTGCATCCAACTTGCTTGCTCATGAAGACCTCGGGCGTTCGAGGAAGCCCATCATCGGAATATACAAGCCAAGTTCTATAATAAAAATTCCCACTAATATATGAAAGTGACAATATAGGAAACTCTCTATATGAAGAACATGGTGCTACTCTGAAGCACAAGTGTGGTAAAAGGATAGTAGCATTGCCCCTTCTCTCTTTTTCTCTCATTTTTTTATTTTCTCTTTTTTTGGTGGGCTTCTTTGGCCTTTTTTTTATTTGGGCTTCTTTGGCCTCTTTTATTTTTCATAAAGTCTGGAGACTCATCCCAACTTGTGAGGGAATCATTGCTTCCATCATCATTTCCTCACATGGGACAATGCTCTAATAATGAAGATCATCACACTTTATTTACTTACAACTCCATATTACAACTCGATATCTAGAACAAAGATATGACTCTATATGAATGCCTCCGGCGGTGTACCGGGATGTGCAATGATCTAGCATAGCAAAGATATCAAAACGGACAAGCCATGAAAACATCATGCTAGCTATCTTACGATCATGCAAAGCAATATGACAATAAATGCTCAAGTCATGTATATGATGATGATGGAAGTTGCATGGCAATATATCTCGGAATGGCTATGGAAATGCCATAATAGATAGGTAGGGTGGCTGTTTTGAGGAAGATATAAGGAGGCTTATGTGTGATAGAGCGTATCGTATCACAAGGTTTGGATGCACCGGCGAAGTTTGCACCAACTCTCAAGGTGAGAAAGGGTAATGCACGGTACCGAAGAGGCTAGCAATGATGGAAGGGTGAGAGTGCGTATAATCCATGGACTCAACATTAGTCATAAAGAACTCACATACTTATTGCAAAAAATTTATTAGCCATCGAAACAAAGTACTACATGCATGCTCCTAGGGGAAGGGTTGGTAGGAGTTAACCATCGCGCGATCCCGACCTCCACACAAAGGATGACATCAAAAAATAAATCATGCTCCGACTTCATCACATAATGGTTCACCATACGTGCATGCTTCGAGAATCACAAACCTCAACACAAGTATTTCTACTAATCCACAATTACTCACTAGCATGACTCTAATATCACCACCTTTATATCGCAAAACTATTGCAAGGAATCAAACATATCATATTCAGTGATCTACAAGTTTTATGTAGGATTTTATGACTAACCATGTGAATGACCAATTCCTGTCAACTCTATAAATAGATATAAGTGAAGCAAGAGAGTTTAATTCTTTCTACAAAAGATATGCCCACACTCTAACAAATATAAGTGAAGCAAAGGAGCATTCTACAAATGGCGGTTTTCTATGTGAAAATAAATAGGCAATCCAAACTTCAAATGATATAAGTGAAGCACATGAAGCATTCTATAAAGCCATACTCAAAAGATATAAGTGAAGTACAATGAGCATTCTATAAATCAAGCAAGGACTATCTCATACCAGCATGGTGCATAAAATAAAATTGAAAAACTAAATGCAAAAGACGCTCCAAGAATTGCACACATCACATGAACGAAACGAATCCGAAAACATACCGATACTTGTTGAAGAAAGATGGGATGCCTTCCGGGGCATCCCTAAGCTTAGACGCTTGAGTCTCCTTGAATATTTACTTGGGGTGCCTTTGGCATCCCAAATCTTGAGCTCTTGCCTCTTCTTCTTCTTCTTCTTCTTCTTCTCACATTGAGACCTCCTCGATCTTCGAACACTTCATCCACACAAAACTTAACCGAACTTTTAGTGGCGGGGTTAGTGAATATGGCAAAGAAATCCCATCATGTACTGCTGTAACATTATTGTATAATTATAAACAAACATTACCCACTGTATGCTATCACAATTCTATGGCCTCAAGTCAAGGAGGCTTCAACAAGAATTCAAACATATGCAAATAATGAAGCTATAACAGCAATCTGTGAAAACAGGACAGACTGTAAAGATTCAAACATCCACCATACTTCTGTAACCCAAACAATTCTGAAAAAATTAGGAAAAATAAACAATTTGTATAGCAAGACATTGCAAAAAGTTTCAGAACCGTTTGACGTTCCACTAAAAAAAGTAAAATCGAGTACTACAGCCAAACTTTCTATTTTGCACCACACAAACCAACAAGCAATGTAAACATCCTAAAGGCAAATCTTGGCACATTATTTTTATATGATTGGAATTGTACAAGGGGATAATTATTTTTGTTGAAAAGTTTCTGTAATCAAGATTCACAAAGTTTCCGTGAGCATGAACAAAGTTCAAGGCTAGCTCCCACTTTAACAATGCTCGTCTTTCTCACTTTCGCTTTTCTTTTTGTAAAAGTTTTAGGTTCCCCTCTTTATTTTTTTTGTTTTTAAACTTTATAAAAGCACACAACATAAATAAATGACTCTCTAAAACTTCCGGGTTGTCTCCCTGGCAGCGCTTTCTTTAAAGCCATTAAGCTAGGCATATAGTGCTCAAGTAATGGATCCACCCGGATCCCAAGGTATATCAAAGCCAATTTTAATTAACAATGATTTGTAATTTAGTAGTGAGCACAAAGTAACATATATCAAGCAATGACAAAGTCTAACTCTCTTCCTATGCATCGGCATGTCATAAAAGAACAATTCATGCACACATAGTAAAGGCCAATGCATAGTATAAATAGTTTCTTGCAATTTTATCGTGTGGGAAACATAGAGAGGTGGAGATATAGTTCAAGTAGGAGCAGCTAGCACATGCATATTATATCTATCAAAATCATCATGTGTAGTAGTGAAACGCAACCCATCAATATAATCCTTAATAAGGGCAAACTTCTCCGATATAGTGTAGTTTGGAGAATTCAAAAAGATAATAGGACTATTATGTGTGGGTGCAATAGCAACAATTTCATGTTTAACATAAGGAACTATAGCAAGTTCATCTCCATAAGCATCATTCATATTGGCATCATGGCCACAAGCATAGCAAGCATCATCAAAAAGGGGTATTTCAAGAGAATCAACGATATCATAACAATCATCATAGCAATCATCCTTTGGTAAGCACGAAGGGAAATTAAACAATGTATGAGTTGAAGAGTTACTCTCATTAGAAGGTGGGCAGGGGTGATCAATCCACTCTTCCTTCTTTTGTTTTTCGCTCTCCTCCTCATCTTTTTCATCCAATGAGTTCACAGTTTCATCAATTTCTTCTTCCATAGGTTCCTGCAAAATATTAGTCTCTTCTTGGATAGCGGAGACTTTCTCAATAAATTCATCAATATCATAATTGTATTTATAATTCTCATATCAATATCTAAGGATAGCTAAATTTTCAGGTCTGTAAGCATCATCACAAAGATTTTCATACACTTTAAACAAAGATTCAATTTCATAAGCCCCCATAAAAGCAATGAATTCTTCTATTTGTTCCACATCATAGTAATCATATATACCATTAGCATAAGAAGCTAAGGTTTTATTATCATTAAATTCGCATGAAAAGGGAAGGTGTGGAGCCTTCATCCTAGAGCAACAAGTATAATCATATCTCAAGCACAGTTCCCGAGCATACCAATGCAACATATGTATTTGATACCATAATAGTTTCCCTTTTGAGTCAAGCGATAAGTAAGAGTGTCGAACCCAACGTGAATATTCTCAAATCCATAACTAAAGATAGAAAACAACTTAGAACAGCAAATAAAAATTAGTTAGTGATAAAGCAAACAAGCACACACGAGAATATTCACCCCACGCTATAACTCCCGGCAACGGCGCCAGAAAAAGGTCTTGATAACCGACAAGTATAGGGGATCAATTGTAGCCTCTTTCGATAAGTAAGAGTGTCGAACCCAACGAGGAGCTAAAGGTAGAACAAATATTCCCTCAAGTTCTATCGACCACCAATACAACTCTACGCATGCTTCACGTTCGCTTTACCTAAAACAAGTATGAAACTAGAAGTACTTTGTATTTGTAACATGATAGGTTTGCAAGAATATAAAGAGCACGTAAATATAAACTAGGGGCTGTTTATATAAAGAAGCAGTAAAGTTAGTATAGCGAGTGTGGAAAAGTGGTGGTAGGAGTTTTGTAATTGTCCCTAAGCAATTGACTACTTTACTAGACCGATAGCAAGTTTTATGTGGGAGAGGCCACTACTAGCATGTCATCCCTGACTTGGAATTCTATGCACTTATGGTTGGAACTATTAGCAAGCATCCGCAACTACTAACGTTCATTAAGGTAAAAACCCAACCATAGCATTAAGATATATTGGTCCCCCTTCAATCCCGTATGCATCAATTTCTATGCTAGGTTGAAGCTTCTGTCACTCTTGCCCTCCAATACATAGTCCTATCAACATACAGCTAACCCTATGGTGTGATCCACGTGCACGCTCAGATGATGGGCACCAAAGGACAACAACATAACCACAAGCAAATTAAACCAATCATAGCAATTCACCAATTACCGATAGGACAACGAAAATCTACTCAGACATCATAGGATGGCAACACATCATTGGATAATAATATGAAGTATAAAGCACCATGTTCAAGTAGAAGGTACAGGGGGTTGCGGGAGAGTGGACTGCTGTAGATAGATGGGGGAAGGTGATGGAGTTGTTGGTGAAGATGATGGAGGTGTTGGTGTAGATCACGGTGATGATGATGGCCCTGACGGCGTTCCGACGCCACCGGGAGAGAGGGGGAGAGAGCCCCCTTATTCTTCTTCTTCCTTGACCTTCTCCCTAGATGGGATAAGGGTTTCCCCTCTGGTCCATGGTCTCCATGGCATGGGAGGAGCGAGAGCCCCTCCGAGATTGGATCTGTCTCTCTGTCTCTCTCTCTTTATGCGTTCTTGATTCTGCCCTTCCACCGTTTCTTATATTCCCGGAGATCCGTAACTCCGATTGGATTGAAACTTTGAACACGATTTTTCTCCGGATATTAGCTTTCTTGCGGTGAAAGAAGGGTAACAACTGCCTTATGGGGTGTTCACGAGGGTCAGGGGCGCGCCCACTGCCTCATGGGCCCCTCGAGCATCGTCTCGCGTTGATTCCACTTCTCAACATTCAGATATATTCCAAAAAATTTCTGTCTGTTTTTATCCCGTTTGGAGTCTGTTTGATATGGATTTTTTGCAAAACAAAAAACATGCAACAAATAGGAACTGGCACTGGGCACTGGATCAATATGTTAGTCCCAAAAATAATATAAAAAGTTGCCAAAAGTATGTAAGAGTTGTAGAATATTGGCATGGAACAATAAAAAATTATAGATACGACGAAGACGTATCAAGCAGCTCGCTCTCCGGCACCTCCTTCCCCTCGGCGGCCTTGGCCACTCGCTTGCCCTTGCTTGCCTTGGGTGCCATGTCAGCTGAGAAGGGGCGAGGGATCAAGAACTAATGGAAGTGCGGCGGCGGCAAGGAGGGGCGAGAACTCTGGTTTGTGCCCGAGGAAGAAGAGGGGAACAATAGTTCATAGATTGGGAAAGGCAGGAAGGGTAAATTAGAAGCGCCCCTACAGATTCCTCTTTTTATGGGGAAGGTGCGGGCCGCCTCTTTACTATTCACTGTGAGGTGACGCTGACGTGCTGCGACCGTTCCACGAACGACCCCCACGTCACGCACTCAATACGGGTCGTGGGGAAGCGCAACTGACAAGAAGTTTACATCGGTTAATCTTTGCAACGCGTGCCCGCGCACTGTTCTGGGCCTGGCCCAACAATGCTTCGTGCTTATGTGTGGCCCAGGCTCGGGGGCTTCTATCGGTGTACAAAAGTATGGGCTCTTCTGTACCCCTTACTTGTGCATGGGCAGTTGTAGCCACACCGGTGACAGGGCTTGGCGGGGCAGTAGGCAACATAATACAAGACTACCAAGACAAGCATTCAAGATAGTGGACTAAGAGCAGAAGGAAAGCTGCACCTCCCCCGGCAACACCATTGCCGGGGCGGCTATCGTAGCCCTGGCAAGGCCCTTGCCGGGGCAGCTTGTGAAGCACCAGCAAGGCCATCACCCTTGAGGACGAGAGCTCTGGCATCATCGACAATGTCAAGGCCAACGCTCGAGGGCGTGTGCATAGTGGCATGTAGATCTTTGTGAAGACTGATGGACTGCAGGTCCACGTGAAGACCAAAAGGAAAAGACCCCTGGCTTGCCAACTAGGCAGACGCCTGCGTGGCAGCATGCAGATCTTTGTGGAGGCTCTACCTTCGCGCCAGCACAAGCATCGGCCAGCCAGCCTAGCATTGCATGCCTCGTCAGCTTGGACGGTGTCAAGGTAAGGAGAGGCGGCGACAGCCGGGACGACTTCTGTTATCGTTCTCGATAAAGTTGGAGGGCACGTAAGCAGCGCGTTAAATGCGTTTGTCCTATGATGTCAGCGATAAGCTCATACACTATAGATACTTTCCACCTCCTATGTGCCACTCTGGTGACCCCTTTGACATATAAAAGGAGGACCGAGGCATACTGGGAGAGGATTTAGACTTTTTGGACTGGGCATGCACCACAGCTAGTTCAAGAACTCCAAAACACTAAATATACACCAAAAGCAGGACTAGGGTTTTACACATCATTGCCGCCCGAACCTGGGTAAAAAAAAACCTCGCGTTGATCACTAGACCTACTCTTTGCGCAGCTCTCTCCCCGCCCACCGTAGAAGGGATCCTCGTGATCCCATAGGTGTCGTTTCCCCGACATTTTTTGGTACTAATCTATTGACATGGTGACCAGTGGCAGTTGCTATTTTCTGCATGTTTTTTACATTGTAGGGAATCAATATCAAACGGAGTCCAAATGCAGCGAAATTCCTGGAGGATTTTTTGGGCCAAAAGACATCCAGTGGGCCAAGGAAGCACCTGGGGGTGGCTAGAGGGGAGCATCACCCACCAGGGCGCGCCAGGAGGCCCAGGCACGCCCTGGTGGGTTGTGCCCACCTCGGGTGCCCCCTGAACCGCCTCTTTGCTCTATAAATACCCCAATATTCCAGAAACCCTAGGGGAGTCGACGAAAATCAATTCCAGCTGCCGCAAAATCCAGAACCACCAAATCCAATCTAGACATCATCACGGAGGGGTTCACCACTTCCATTGGTGCCTCTTCGATGATGCATGAGTAGTTCTTTGTAGACCTACGAGTCCGTAGTTAGTATCTAGATGGCTTCCTCTCTCTCTCTCTCTCTCTCTCTCTTAATTATCAATACCATGGTCTCTTGGAGATCCATATGATGTAAGTCTTTTTGTGGTGTGTTTGTTGGGATCTGATGAACTTTGAGTTTATGATCAGATCTATGTTTTTATCCATGAAAGTTATTTGAGTCTTCTTTGATCTCTTATATGCATGATTGCTTACAGCCTCGTATTTCTTCTTTGATATTTGGGTTTTGTTTTGCCAACTTGATCTATTTATCTTGCAATGGGAAGAGGTGCTTTATAGTGGGTTCGATCTTACGGTGCTTGATCCCAGTGACAAAAGGGGAACCGACACATATGTATCGTTGCTACTAAGGATAACAAGATGGGATCTATATCTTCGCAATAGATAAACGGATCTCATCTACATCATGTTATCGTTCTTATTGCATTACTCCATTTTTCCCTGAACTTAATACACTAGATGCATGCTGGATAGCGGTCGATGTGTGGAGTAATAGTAGTAGATGCAGGCAGGAGTCGGTCTACTAATCTTAGACGTGATGCCTATATAATGATCATTCCCTAGATATCGTCATGATTATTTGAAGTTCTATCAATTGCCCAACAGTAATTGTTTTCCCACCGTTTGCTATTTTTCTCGAGAGAAGCCACTAGTGAAACCTACGCCCCCCGGGTTTGTTTTCATCATATTTGCCTTTGCATTTATTTTCAGATCTATTAAACCAAAATACAAAAATACCTTGCTGCAATTTATTTGTTTCGCGATCTATTTATTCTATCTACCACTTTTACCTCACATTATTTGCCTATCTTGAGGCGACGTACGCGAAAGGGATTGACAACCCCTTTAACACGTCGGGTTGCGAGTATTTGTTATTTGTGTGCAGGTGCTGTTTACATGGTGTGAGGAGGTTCTCCTAGTGGTTCGATAACCTTGATCTCATCACTAAGGGAAATACCTACCGTCACTATACTGCATCATCCCTTCCTCTTTGGGGAAATACCAACCTAGTTCTAGCAGACATCAAAAGGAATTTCTGGCACCATTGTCGGGGAGGATCTTCAACATCAACCAGGTTCCTAATCACAAATCTCATCTCCTCGCAATTTACATTATTTTCCATTTGCCTCTCATTTTCCTATCCCCACTTCACAAAAATTTGCCGTTTTATTCGCCCTCTTTTTCGTTCGCTGTTTTTTCGTCAGTTCTCTTCTTTGCTTGTGTGCCATGTGTCTTCTATTTTCTTTCTAAATATCTCTTGATATGGGTCCCCATCCAATTACTAATCTTTTTAATAGATCCAATTATCATGAACAAATTGCTAGTGATTTGAGTACACTAGATTATCTTTATGAAGTTTTACTTGAGATTCGTGAATCTGAAAATTGTGATGAAGAAATTTATGAAGTGATTCATGATAGCTCTTTGAATGAAAAGCATGATTGCGATGATTTTACTATAAATCATATTAATGTTAATTGTGCTAATAATATGCAAAACCCCAAGCTTGGGGATGCTAATTTTGCTATGTCCACTACTTATTGCAATGATCATGATTGGGGTGATAATGATTCTTATGATCTTGAAAATTTGTTTAAACCTAATGATGAATATGCTTGCGATAATATTAAAAGTGGGTTTGGAAGAGTGTCAACTTTAGCTAAAAAATATCCCACATATTTCGAGAGTGTTCAATCGTATGAAATTTTTAATAAAAGTGGGTTTGGAGAGGTCATGACTTTAGTTAATGTTAATCCCACTATTTTGGAAGAGTGTCAACTTTGCATGAATGTGGATCGTGTTGAGAATATGTTTTTTGATAGCTATATTGTTGAATTTTCTTATGATCCTACATGTAATTATTATGAGAGAGGAAAATATGGTTGTAGAAATTTTCATGTTACTAAATTACCTCTCTTCACGTTGAGATTGTCTATGTTTTATTATTCTTCCTTGCATATGCTAATTTTTGCTTGCCTTGATAATTTGTTTGCTTATAAAATGCCTATGCATGCGAAGTATGTTAGACTTAGATTTGTTTGTCACATGTTTTATGATGCTCTTTTTGTGCTTCAATTCTTGTCTTTTATGTGAGCATCATTAAAATTATCAATGCCTAGCTAGGGGCGTAAAACGATAGCGCTTGTTGGGAGGCAACCCAATGAATACAATTTATTTTTGATTTTTGCTTTTTGTTATTGTGTGTTAGCACAATTATGCTAATGTTATGATTGTGTTCTTTTTGTTTTAATTAGTGTTTGTGCCAAGCAAGGCCTTTGGGAAGACTTGGGTGAAAGTTGATTTGATCTTGCTGAAAAACAGACACTTTAACAGAAGAGTGATTTTGAGTTGATTCTTTTTGCATAAGATTAATAGACCAATTCCTCACGTCCACCAATTTATTTCAGAATTTTTGGAGTTACAGAAGTATTCAAAATATTCAGATTGCTACAGACTGTTCTGTTTTTGACAGATTCTATTTTCTTTGTGTTGTGTGCTTGTTTTGATGATTCTATGGTATTCTTTGATGAGTTTTTGCCATAAAAAAGTTGTAATACAGTATATATAATGCAAAAACAAAATAAGAATATGTTTTATACATTACTTACAGTAGTGGTTTGGTTTCTTATACTAACGGGTCTCATGAAGGTTTTGTTTGAGTTTTTGTGTGATTGAAGTTTTCAAGGTTTGGGTGATCTTACGATGGATGAACGAATAAGGATTAGCAAAAGGCTAAGCTTGGGGATGCCTGAGTCACCCCAAGATAATATTCAAAGAAGCAGCAAGCAACTAAGCTTGGGGATGCCCCCGAGTGGCATCCCCGCTTTCTTCTAACAACCATCAGTATTTTACTTAAAACTATATTTTTATTCGTCACATAATATGAGTTTTGCTTGGAGCGTCTTGTATGATATGAGTTTTTGCTTGTTTTGCTTTGTGTCTTAAGTTGTCGGGAAAATGAACACCTATGGGTCACAAGGATCCCTTCTACGTTCGATGGGGGGTTAGCTGCACGAAGAGCAGGTCGAGCTGTTAGCACATAGGGGATTTTACCCAGGTTCAGGCCGCAAGGATGCGTAATACTCTACTCTTGCTTGTCTGGATATATGTGTGTTCCTGAGATTGTGAACTAGCTATGATGTGAGCACGGTCCAAAAGTCTGAATCCTCTCTCTGTATGCCTTGGGCCTCCTTTTATATGCAAAGGGTTTGCCACAGCGGCACACAGGAGGTGGCAAGCTACAATGCACGAGATCATTGCTCGGCAACGTAGGACACATGCATTTAAGGCGTTGCCTACGTGTCCTCTTGCTTTATTGGGGATGGCAACAGAAGCCATCCTGTCCTTCGCTGCTCCTCCTTGCTTTGACACGCGTCCAGGTTGACGAGGCATGTAGCACCACGTTGGCTAACTAGCTGCTGTGTTGGCGCAATGGTAAGGCTTCCACGAAGATCTGCATGCCTCCACGCAGGCGTCTGCTTAGTTGTCACACCGATCGTCGCACTGGAGTAGTGGTGAGGTGGCGAGACCTTGCCGGGCATGGGTCTGGCCGCGACCTAGCAATCGTCCCCGGCAAGGTTTGCCGGGGGTCTTCATCTTCTGGTCCCACGTGGATCTATGGGCTGCCAATCTTTATGAGGATCTGCATGCTACCAAGCATGCGCTCTCAGATCTTGGTCTTAACGTTGTCGATTGTGTCAGAGCTCTCAGCTCCAAGGGTGATGGGCTTGCTGGTGCTATGCAGGTTGTCCCGGCAAGTGTGTTTCTAGGGGAGGTCCAGCTCGCCCTCTGCTCCTTGCTCTTCGAGTATCTCTCTTGGTAGTCTTTGTGCTTTCTCTTCCTCTACCTTGCCAAGCCCTACCGCAGGTGTGGCTGCGACTTCCCGTGCACTAGTAAGGGGTACAGAAGTACCCATATTTTTGTACACCGACATGAGCCCTCAGGCCTGGGCCAGACATAAGTGCAAGGCATAGTTGGGCCAGGCCCAAGGCAGTGCGAGGGTGGGCGTGGCAGAGATGGATCGCCACGATCTTTCTGTCAGTTGCGCTTCCCCATGACTCGCGTTGAGCACGTGACGTGGGGGTCGTGTGTAGGATGGCCTCAGCATGCCTGCATCATCCCGCAGTTGATAGTAAAGGGGTGGCCCGTGCTTCCCTTATTATTAAAAAAGAGGGATTCACAGGGGCGCTACTCATTTACTAAGTGGACTCAGGTTGCAGCTTGCATGGCGCCACACCCCACGATCACGGGGCAGAAAACGATCGCCTCACCTGTTCCCATGCCCCTGACTTGCTCGCCACGTGTCCCGCATGCCTTGGGAAGGGCAGGCGGTGGACGTGGGCATTAACGCCTAGGCGGGAAACCAGGCATCACTGGTTGGAGCAGCGGGTCGATTCCGTTTCCCTGTACCTCAGGAGGCCGCATTGGTCGTGCGGGGCGGCCGTCCCTTGGGCTGGGTGGACGGGCTCCGGCCTTGTTCTTCTATAAAAAGGGGGAGGGACGGTGTTTCTCCACACTCGTCCTCTCCTCCTCCTTCTTCTTGACATCTTTATTCCATTCACCATGGCGAGAGGGTGTGCTAGCACTTCGATGGCGGCGACGAGGGCTTCTTCTCGACAGTGTTCTCCTCCTCCCCTAGAGCTTCCAGTGGCGGAGCCTGCCACGAGGGGGAGAGGAAGGGGACGAGGCCGGGGCCGCCATCGTGCTTGGGGAAGAGGAGGATGGGGCGACGCGCCGGTTGTGCTTCTGCCGGTGGCCTGATACGTCTCCAATGTATCTATAGTTTTTGATGTATTCACGCCATGTTTATAATATTTCTATTTGATTTTGGTGTGATTTGAGTAGAACTAACCCGGACTTACGATGTTTTCAGCAGAACTACCGTGGTGTTGTTTTTGTGCAGAAATAAAAGTTCTTGGAATGCGCTGAAAATCAACGGAGATTTTTTCTGGAAAATATAAAAAATACTGGAATAAAAAGTTATCGGAGAGGAGTCCCATGGGGCCCACGAGGGTGGAGGGCGCGCCCCTAGGGTGCGCCCCTGTGCCTCATGGACACCCCGTGGGTCCTCCTGACTTGTTCTCGACGCCAAACCCTCCTATAAATACAGAAACCCCCCGAAACATAACCTAGATCGGGAGTTCCGCCGCCGCAAGCCTCTGTAGCCACAAAAAACCTCTCGGGAGCCCGTTCCGGCACCTTGCCGGAGGGGGGATCCATCACCGGTGGCCATCTTCATCATCCCGACACTCTCCATGACGAGGAGGGAGTAGTTCACCCTCGGGGCTGAGGGTATGTACCAGTAGCTATGCGTTTGATCTCTCTCTCTCTCATGTTCTTGATATGGCACGATCTTGATGTATCGCGAGCTTTGCTATTATAGTTGGATCTTATGATGTTTCTCCCCCTCTACTCTCTTGTAATGGATTGAGTTTTCCCTTTCAAGTTATCTTATCGGATTGAGTCTTTAAGGATTTGAGAACACTTGATGTATGTCTTGCATGTGCTTATCTGTGGTGACAGTAGGATATCACGTGATCTACTAGATGTATGTTTTGGTGATCAACTTGCGGGTTTGGTGACCTTGTGAACTTATGCATAGGGGTTGGCACATGTTTTTGTCTTGACTCTCTGGTAGAAACTTTGGGGCACTTTATGAGTTCTTTGTGTTGGTTTGAATAGATGAATCTGACATTGTGTGATGCATATCGTATAATCATACCCACGGATACTTGTGGTGACATTGGAGTATCTAGGTGACATTAGGGTTTTGGTTGATTTGTGTCTTAAGGTGTTATTTTACTACGAACTCTAGGGCTATTTGTGACACTTATAGGAATAGCCCAATGGATTGATCGGAAAGAATAACTTTGAGGTAGTTTCGCACCCTACAATAATCTCTTCGTTTGTTCTCTGCTATTAGTGACTTTGGAGTGACTCTTTGTTGCATGTTGAGGGATTGTTATATGATCCGATTATGTTATCCTTGTTGAGAGAACTTGCACTATTTAAAGTATGAACCTTAGGCCTTGTTTCCTAGCATTGCAATATCGTTTGTGCTCACTTTTATCATTAGTTACCTTACTGTTTTTATATTTTCAGATTACAAAAACCTATATCTACCATCCATATTACGCTTGTATCACCATCTCTTCACCGAACTAGTGCACCTATACAATTTACCATTGTATTGGGTGTGTTGGGGACACAAAAGACTCTTTGTTATTTGGTTGCGGGGTTGTTTGAGAGAGACCATCTTCATCCTACGCCTCCCATGGATTGATAAACCTTAGGTCATCCACTTGAGGGAAATTTGCTACTGTCCTACAAACCTCTGCACTTGGAGGCCCAACAACACCTACAAGAAGAAGGTTGCATGGTAGACTTCAAGCTCTTTTCTGGCGCCATTGCCGGGGAGGCTAGGTAAGTGGCACTAACACCCCGTCAACTAAGCTCTTTTCTAGCACCGTTGCCGGGGAGGTTAGTGCTTTAATGTATATCTTTAGATCTTGCAATTGAACCTTTTAGTTTCTTGTTTTATCACTAGTTTAGTCTATAAAATAAAACTACAAAAAAATGGAATTGAGGGTGCCTCATATGCTTCATATTTTTAATATCTTTCATGAAAATGATGGAAAGGAAAATTGTGCTCAAGTGTTAGAAGAAGAATGCATTAAAATGTTTGGCACTAGATCTTTCAATGATGAGCATGATTGTAATGTTGTTAGTATGAATTGTTTGAATATCCATGATGCTAATGATATGCAAAGCCACAAGCTTGGGGATGCTATGTTTGATGAAGATGATATTTTTAGTCCCTCAAGTTTTGATGAGCAAATTTATTATGATGATAGCATGCCTCCTGTTTATGATGATTATATTGATGAAAGTGGGTTTGGAAGAGTGTCAACTTCAGGAAGTAATGATCCCACTATTTTGGAGTATGTTGAATCTTATTGTGATAATTATGAAAGTGGGTTTGGAGAGGTCATGACTTTATTTAGTGATGAATCCACTATTTCGGAAGAGGTTCCAATTGATTATGAGAACAAAATTGCTATCTATGATGATTATTATGATGCCATGTATGCTATAAAGAATAATGATAACCATGAAACTTGTCATCTTGATTTTAATTTTGAATTGGATTATGCCTCACATAATAGTTATTTTGTTGAGTTTTCTCCCACTATTATTCATGAGAAGAATTTTGCTTATGTGAATAGTACTAAAAATTCCATGCTTATGCATCATGAAAAGAGTGCTTTATGTGATGGTTATATTGTTGAATTCATTCATGATTCTACTTAAAATTATTACGGGGGAGGAATATATGCTTGTAGGAATTGCAATAATATCAAGTTTCCTCTCTATGTGTTGAAAATCTTGAAGCTATGCTTGCTTTGCTTTCCTATGCTAGTTTATTCTTGTTCCGATAAGTTGTTTTCTCACAAAACCCTTATGCATAGGAAGTGGGTTAGACTTAAATGTGTTAGTCATATGCTTCATGATGCTCCCATTATGTTTCAATTCTTATCTTTTATGCGAGCATCATTGAAATCATCATGCCTAGCTAAAAAGGCATTAAAGAAAAGCGCTTGTTTGGAGACAACCCAATATTTGCCCCTACTGTTTTTGTGTGTTCACATTATTAAGCTACTGTATTAATCATGTTTTATATCTTTTTTTTCAATAAAGTGCCAAGTAGAATCTTTGGGAAGACTTGGGTGAAAGTTAATGTGATCTTGCTGTAAAAAACAGAAACTTTGCGCTCACGAGATTAGCTGTAATTTTTTACAGAAGAGTGCTTTTGAGTTGGTTATTTTTGCAGAAGATTAATAGACAAATTCCTCACGACCACCAATTTATTTCAGAATTTTTAGAGTTACATAAGTATTCGAGAGTTGCAGATTACTACAGACTGTTCTGTTTTTGACAGATTCTGTTTTCTATGTGTTGTTTGCTTATTTTGATAAATCTATGAGTAGTATAGGAGGGTATGAACCATAGATAAGTTGGAATACAGTAGATATTACACCAATATAAATAAAGAATGAGTTCACAACAGTACCAAAAGTGGTGATTTTATTTTCTTATACTAACGGAGCTTACGAGTTTTCTGTTGAGTTTTGTGTTGTGAAGTTTTCACGTTTTGGGTAAAAATTCAATGGGCTATGGAATAAGGAGTGGCAAGAGCCAAAGATGAGGGATGATCAAGGCACCCCAATGTAATAATCAAGGACAACTAAGAGCCTAAGCTTGGGGATGCCCCGGAAGGCATCCCCTCTTTCGTCTTCGTTCCTCGGTAACTTTACTTGGAGCTATATTTTTATTCACCACACGATATTTGTTTTGCTTGGAGCGTCATTTTGTTTTATTTTGTTTTGCTTGTTGTTTGAATAATATCCCAGGATCTGAAATTATTAAATGTTAGAGAGTCTTCACATAGTTGCACAATTATTCGACTACTCATTGATCTTCACTTATATCTTTCAGAGTAGTTTGTCGTTTGCTCTAGTGCTTCGCTTATATGTTTTAGAGCACGATGATAGATTTATTTTGAAGAAATAGATGAACTCTCATTCATCACTTATATTATTTTGAGAGTTCTTTTAGAACAACATGGTAATATGCTTGGGTTATAAAATTAGTCCTAATATGATGGACATCCAAGAGGGATATAATAAAAAATTTCATATAAAGTGCATTGAATACTATGAGAAGTTTGATTCTTTATGGTTGTTTTGAGATATGAAGATGGTGATATTAGAGTCATGCTAGTTGATTAGTTGTGAATTTGAGAGATACTTGTGTTAAAGTTTGTGATTCCCGTGGCATGCACGTATGGTGAACTGTTATGTGATGAAGTTGGAGCATGATTTATTTATTGATTGCGTTCCTTAAGTGTGGAGGTCAGGATTGCACGATGGTTAACTCCTACCAATCCTTCCCCTAGGAGCATGCGTGTAGTACTTTGTTTCGATGACTTGTAGGTTTTTGCAATAAGTATGTGAGTTCTTTATGACTAATATTGAGTCCATGAATTATACGCACTCTCACCCTTCCACCATTGCTACCCTCTCTTGTGCCACACAACTTTCGCCGGTACCATAACACCCACCACTACCTTCCTCAAAACAGCCACCATACCTACCTATTATGGCATTTCCATAGCCATTCCGAGATATATTGCCATGCAACTTTCCACCGTTCCATTTACTATGACACGCTTCATCATTGTCATATTGCTTTGCATGATCATGTAGTTGACATCGTATTTGTGGCAAAGCCACCTTTCATAATTCTTTCATACATGTCACTCTTGATTCATTGCACATCCCGGTACACCGCCGGAGGCATTCATATAGAGTCATATTTTGTTCTAAGCATCGAGTTGTAATTCTTGAGTTGTAAGTAAATAAAAGTGTGATGATCTTCATTATTAGAGCATTGTCCCAGTGAGGAAAGGATGATGGAGACTATGATTCCCCACAAGTCGGGATGAGACTCCGGACTCAATAAAAAAAGAAAAAAAGAGAGAATAAAAAAAATAGAGAAAAGGCCCAAATAAAAAAATGAGAGAAAAGAGAGAAGGGACAATGCTACTATCCTTTTACCACACCTGTGCTTCAAAGTAGCACCATGATCTTCGTGATAGAGAGTCTCCTATGTTGTCACTTTCATATACTAGTGGGAATTTTCATTATAGAACTTGTCTTGTATATTCCAATGATGGGATTCCTCAAAATGCCTAGGTCTTTGTGAGCAATCAAGTTGGATGCACACCCACTTAGTCTCTTTTTGAGCTTTCATACACTTATAACTCTAGTGCATCCGTTGCATGGCAATCCCTACTCACTCACATCAGTATCTATTGATGGGCATCTCCATAGCCCGTTGATACGCCTAGTTGATGTGAGACTATCTTCTCCTTTTTATCTTCTCCACAACCACCATTCTATTCCACCTATAGTGCTGTGTCTATGGATCACGCTCATGTATTGCGTGAAGATTGAAAAAGTTTGAAAATACTAAAGTATGAAACAATTGCTTGGCTGAAATCGGGGTTGTGCAAGATTAAATACTTTGTGTGATAAACATAGAGCATAGCCAGACTATATGATTTTGTAGGGAAAGCTTTCTTTTACCGGGAACTCATGCATGTAAACGTTCGTGCAGAGGCGAAGTGCCCCTTTAATAAAAATAAATTAGTCTCGCCGGCAAGCTACCTTGCCGGCGCCCTCTGTGCCTGCCAGAGAATCACATCTGTCGGGTTAAAGACGCAGGGTCCAGCCCCCTGCTAATCTCTTTTTGCCAAAGTTACTGTAACCACCCCGGTCGAAGCAGCATTCGAGTCGGGGATGGGAGCACCTAAGTCCAATCAGAGTGGCGAGGTTTTCTAATGCACAAGTCACAAGTTACGAACATGAATGGGCAGGAGATGAACTTTATCTGGTTGGGTCATCGGGGACGACATGCTGGGCAGTCTTCTCAATTTCTTGCCGGAGCGTTGTTACTGCGGTCGAAAGGAGGAGAGGATAGGGGCACGAAGCCTTGATGGTTCCCTGGTACCTGTTAGAATTTAAAATAGCACAATATATATATATATATACACACACATCTGGGCTATTCTGTTACACGTAACAGAATATTATTCTGTTACCCTTTTTGAACTGATGGTTTCAGGTGGTTGTACTGATGTTTTCGAAGCGGTCGAACTGATGCTTTCAGTTTTGTTTAACACATCGTCTTCTTTAGTTCAAAAAACTTTTGTAATTTTTTGGTCGGAACGGGGCGTGTAATATATCGTTGGAATGCTCTTGACAACCATATTTCGTTGGAAAGCTCTTGCAAAATCATTATGGTTTAAGAGCAGTTTTGAAAAAACCGTTTTTTTCAAAACCGAAAACGTGAATCGTATTTTGGACTTAATTTTTAAATCGTTTGTCGGAATTGAGCAAATAAGATGGAGTTAGAAAGCTGGTGAAAATCCGCATCTTCCATATATGTATTGTTTTTTCTAAATTTATATGATTTAAAAGTAATTTGAAAAACAGTAAAATTCTGGGCAAAACGTATTTTCGCGATTTTTTGCAAACGGTTCATCGGATTGACGCAAATAATACGGCGTTGAAAAGCTATGGAAAATTCGCAACTTTTTTGTATATAAATGGTTTTCTAATTCCTTACAGTTTAAAAATGAATTCGAATACGGTCAAATTTAATTTTGAACGCGATTTTTTTAAAGTTTGTCGGAATATGGCAAATAATATACCGTTGGATAGCTATAGAAAATGTGAAACTTAGTCATGTTGAACGTTTTCTCTACTTCACAACCGTTTAAAGTTAATTTTGAATACGGCCTGACGGATCATGTTGTTTTCTCGTCTGAAAACAGAGTAGTCGTACTGATATATGTGTACATTTGTACTAAGCTATTTTTTGTAGAGTAATTTTGAATGGTTCCGGAAAAAGGTAGTTGTACTAATGCTTGCATGGGTTTGTACTAAGCGTGTTTTCACTAACTAGACTTTGCTTTGTTTTGCTCATAAGTTTTCAATGGTTTATTGTATCGTCGCCCCTGTACTTGCATGGTTTATATCATCGAACTGAATGATATTTTTTCAGAAAGAAAATATTTTATTTTTATTTTTTTGAACTAAACTTTTTTTACTATGATGTTCTGAACTTCTCTTATTTTACGACTTGTACTTTTCTCATTTGAATTGCATGGGGTTTCTTTTTGCTTGAACTTTTACAAGTTAAATTTCTGTCATTTCTTTTGTTCCGAACGGACCACCATTTTTAACTTGTACTGATCAATATTTTTAATTCAACCATTTTTCTTTCTAGAAAGGACGAATGTATGTTCGAGAAAAAGAGTACTTGAACGGATGTATGTATGGTTTTGTACTGAGCGTGTTTCCACATCCTGAGCATGTTTTGTGACAATATTCTAGACTTCTCTCATTTTGAACTCAGCTCCTTAGCGAACGGCCACAAAACAAGAAGTTGTACTGTTGAGCACAGTCGGAGGTGCACTATGGCGGGCGCGTGGCCGGCGGGTGGTGCGCGGCGGTAGGCGCCAAGGTCGGGAGGTGGTGCGCGGCGGCGGGCGCCATGGTCGGGAGGTGGTGCGCGACGGCGGGCGCCATGGTCGGGATCGATGATGGTACTGGTCGCGCCGGCCCGGTGGCGCGACGGTGGTGGGTGGGGATGGGGGTCGCCGAAGATGGGGGTTGTCGGGGCTGGGGCCGCTAGGGATGGGGGTCTTCGGGGATGGGGAGCGCCGGGGGTGGGGGTCACCGGAGCTGGGGCTCGCCGGGGGTGGGGGTCACCGGAGCTGGGGCTCGCCGGGGGAGGAGGCCGGACAGCAGCGCGGTGGTGAGGAGGCCGGCCAGTGGCGCGGTAGGGAGGAGGCCGCTCAGAGGCGCGCTGGAAGGAGGCCGGCCGACGGCGCTGGGGGGGGGGGAGGAGGCCGGCCAGAGGCGCGCTGGGAGGAGGCCGGCCGGAGGCGCGCTGGGAGGAGGCCGGCCGGCGGCGTGGTGGGGAGGAGGTCGGGCGGCGGTGGGCACGAGGAGGAGGTGGTAAGAAGGATCTGCGGGGGGATCAGGGTAGTTTTCTTCTTTTGGGCCGGCCGCGCCTTATAGGGACCAAGGGTAACAGAATAATATTTTGTTACCGGTAACAAAATAGTCCAGCCCTACATATATATATATATATATATATATATATATATATTCTGCTAATATTAGCAGAATAACTATTCTGCACACCACTTCCGCACTGCACGCTGAACGTAAGTGCACGTTATTCTTTGAACCAAGTGTGCTGCAGTACTCACACGAGTGAACTTCTCGTCGGAAAAAACTGCACGCATTATTTTTTCGGTGCTGTTTTCTCTCTAATTTTTTAACCGGGCGTGTAATATACCGTTGAAAAGCTATGGATTAGGTGCAACTTCGACATGTTAAACACTTTTCGAGATTCCACATGGTTTAAGAGCAGTTTTGAAAATGGTGCGGCCCATGACGAGTGGCAGCGAGCATTTTTTCACGATTTCTTCTAAATCGCTTGTCGGAATGAAGCAAAGGATACGTGGTTGGATAGATACCATTGAGGCGCATCTTTTTCATATATAAAGGTTTCTCCAATTCCTTACGGTTTAAGAGCAGTTTCAAATTTACTAAATCGGGGAATTCTGTTTTCCAAAAAATTTCAAATTTTTGGTACTATTTTCGCTCCAGTTTTTGAACCGTTTGTCGAAACGAGGCGTGTGATACACCGTTTGAAAGCTACGAACGAGGCGCAACTTTCATATGTTGAAATATTTTTGAAATTCCTTACGGTTTTAAGTTAATTATGAAAATCGTGCGGCGGACGACGAGTGGCAGTGGCCGTTTTTAGCGAAATTTTTGCAAACCGTTGGTCAGAATGGTTCAAACGATACGGCGTTAGAAAGATATCGATGATTCGCAACTCTTTCATGTAGAACACTCTCTCTAATTCTTTACGGTTTAAGAGGAATTTCGAATTTACCGAAATGCGGATACTCTGTTTTTCGCGACACCCAAATTGACGTGGGTACTTCATCCGACTGAAAACCGCACTGCAACGTACGAAAAACCGCACTGCATCACACGGGTAAGAGAACTGCATGTTTTCTTTTATTCAAACGTAATTTTTTCAAGAACGAGAAAGTAGAGTGCACTTCACATAGGGTGTAAATGAAACCACAACATTATCAAGAAGTGAACCGCGTTACTTTTTTCGCTTTCGTAACAATTTTTTTGCACTTATGGGATGAACAACATCATACGACCGACCGCACTACTTCAGAATGAAAACCGCACTACATCGGACGAGCAAGCGAGCTGCATAATTTATTTTGTCAGACGTAATTTTTCTCATACGAGTTTTTGTTGTCTTTTTTTACTATTTTTTTATGAACGAAAATGGACCGCATAGATGACGGCAAGTGAACCCCAACACTCTTGAAAGTGATCCACAACACTCTTGAGAGTGAACCGCATTACTTTCTTTTACTAGTTTAAATGTCTTTCAACAAACACAACATAAATTTTTTAAATACATTTTCCCAAGTGAAGTGTACTTCAAAGTCCTTCGGAGTGGACTTCTTTTAAGACCGGAGTGCACTGTACTTCCTCTTTATTTTTTCTCTATAGAAGTTTTTCTTTACGAGCACAACCATATGAATTTTGGAACAAAAGAACAAAAAGACTGCAGAAAGTTTTGTTGCATGGCACATTGGCGGGTTGCGAGCTGCATGCACTGGAAATATGTACTGTAGTGAGGTGAGTACTGCACTCGACAGAAGGAGGCACAATGGCGTTGACCGGGGGCAACACTCGTCGTCGCCTGGCCAAAGCACAGAACTGCCTGGCACATGTTTTTGAGCTGCACCGCAGCAGATGACCACCTGCTCCCGTGAAAGAGAGCACCATAGAGCATTGCACTTCTCTCCCACCGCCGGGGAACTGCGACGACTTGAGGAGTGAGCTGCTTCTGGAGGCACGTTGATGCCAGCCACCCCGTAGCAACAAACTGCACTACGCACACAAACCAAGCTGAAAGCAAAATCTCAGAAATGCATAGTTGAATTGCTCACCACACTGCATCGACAAAATCTAAACAATTATTTTATGAACTAAAGACCAACGCTCCACTACCTGAAGGAACGACACGAGCTACCTCGATGCCACAACCGTGCTGCACGCATGCGCATGCCGGACTGCCCCACCATGGATCCATTAAGAGAGGGGGGAGTTCAGATCCCACAGACGGAGCCGGTGCTCACAGGGAGGCACTCCCCATGCTCACCTCCAGAGAAGCTCGAGAGAGGAAGGTAAGTGCCTGGACATGGTGGTGGTGGGTGAGATGGAGAAGGGGGCATGGGGTGGGAGGGGAGGAGGAGGGGTGGCCATGCCTTTTAGGTTTACCGGATCTTGGCGGCGGTGAGCGAACGGGGGAGCAAGGGGAGGTACGCACGACACATCGGGGCACCTCAACCACTGCTCGATCTGGTTGGAGAAGAAGTGTCGCCTCCCTGTCACTGCTCTTCCCATCTCCTCGACTGCTTCTCGGCCTAATCCGCTGCCCTCCCCCTCTCCGGCGATGGAGAAGCAGGGGCGACGGCTACTAGTGAGAGAGGGCTCTGGCCGTTGGGAGAGGCGGATCCGGCCATGGGAGAGGCGGATCTAACTGCTGGGAAGGCCTTCGTCCGAAGGGTGATGGAGGCGGGTCAAATCCGTGCTAGTGGCGCAGGCGGGGCTAGAGCGCCGGCATGGCCATGGGAAGTAGGGGGCGACGCCACGAGAAGGTGCTGCAGGGGAAGAGGCGGGGTGTGGTGGTAGGTGGAGGGGTGGGGCTTCGGCGGCGCGCGACGGGGGCGGGTCTCTGGCGGTGCTGGTTGGAAGGAGGAGGTCGGCCGCATCGCAGGGAGGGGCCGACGCGGGGTGGGAGGTAGGAGGTTGTCGGGATGGCGCCGCGGCGCCGCGGGGGAAGGAGGTGGGGCAATAGCGCGGGCAGAAATGGTGGCCACGCGGCGCGGGGGAGGCAGGTGGGGCGGCGGCGTGAGGGAGGCAAGTGGGGCGGCGGCGTGGGGGAAAGAGGTGGCGCGCCGATGGAAGAGGTTTGTGGATTTGGTGGTTGGACCGGGAGGAAGAAAGTGGGATGGGTCAGGGTTAGTGGGGAGGAGGTGTTAGCAGAATAAGGTTTTGAGGTGCATAATAAGGTCTTAAGGGGTGTTATTAGAATAGACCCACCCTATATATATACATGGAAACTAGCAGGAAGTTGTACATACTAAAAGCTATCTGGCTGCGCACAGGATCTGCGCCAAGCTTTGTACATAGGATTACATGCCTTGCCGGCAAGGCTAGTACAAAAGGGGGTTGCCAGAGCTCCTAACAACCATGCCCTATGGGTAAAACTTGCAAAGATGTTTGATATTCCAGGAGTTGCTCACTGGAATGCCATCTTCGGTCTCCAGGAGGATTGCGCCGGGCCTGGTGACTCTTATTACCCGATAGGGGCCTTCCCACTTTGGCGTCAACTTGTTTGAATTCTTGGTAGACTAAACACGCCGAAGATCAAGGTCGCCGTCCTCAAGGCTTCGGGCGTGAACCTTGCGGCCATGATAGCGGCGCAAGGCTTGCTGATAGAGAGCGGCTCGCACAGCAGCTCAAAGACGATCTTCCTCAAGGAACGTTGCATCATCTTGGTGCAACTGGTCTTGCTCAAGCTCATCATAAGCGAGCACTCAAGGTGATTCGTATATGAGTTCCGTGGGGAGAACTGCTTCTGCCCCGTATACCAGGGCAAAGGGTGTCTGGCTAGTGGCTCAGATTGACCAAATAACTGTCGGCAATTTATCAATCCAGCGCCTTCCACACTTGCGCAGCCTGTCGAAAGTTCTCATTTTGAGGTCTCGCTACATTTCAACATTTGCCCTTTCGCCTGGCCATCGCTTCTTGGGTGAGCAGCAGAAGCAAAGCAAACTTTGCTGCCAATGTCTTGGATATATTGCATGGAGGTGCGGCTCATGAACTGTGTGCCGTTGTCAGTGATGACTCTATTTGGCACACCAAAACGGAAAACGAGTCCTTTGAAGAACTTGACGGCCGACTGTGCTGTCACCTTTCTCACTGGCTCCACTTCCGGCCACTTTGTGAACTTGTCAATTGCGATGTACGTGTACTCAAAGCCCCCGACAACATGGGGAAAGGGGCCCAGTATGTTGAGCCCCTAGACCGGAAATGGCCAGGAGAGAGGGATTGTTTGAAGGGCTTGGGCCGGTTGATGAAGCTTCTTTGAATGAAATTGGCACGCTTTACATTTGGTCACTAGTGCCGTCGCATCCTGGAGGGTAGTGGGCTAGAAGAAACCTTGCCGGAATGCTTTGCCGGCAAAGGCTCTTGACCCTACGTGGGAGCCACATATGCCTCCGTGTATCTCTGCCAACAACTCCAGCCTGTCCTCCCGAGGAATACACTTCAATTTCACATTGTTCGACCTCTTTCTGTAAAGGACATCATCCACGAACTGGTACATGCTAGACTGACGTGCTACTCTCTTTGATTCTTCCCGCTCCTCAGGGAGCTCCCCTGTTTGAAGGAAACTGATGGTATGATGTGCCCATGCCGGATCCTGAGGCTCGACGGCAAGGAATAAAGGCATGTCTTCTGCCGCGGGGGTAGCTGTCTCGACGACAAGAGCTTGGGACTCTGCCGGAGGCTGCTGCTCCCCTGCAAGCTTGGGGAACTGGGCAACCTCCTTGCCGACGGCTCCTGGGAGCTCTGTGGGAAAGTATTTGCCGGGGCCCACCTTCCTTTGTTTGCTCTTCTCTGCTGATGGTTCTACGGATGGCTGAGTCAATTGAATCACAAAGGTACATGGTTCCACAGGTAGCTTGAGGGCAGCGCGCTTTGACAAGTCATCGGCAATGCCGTTCTCTGCTCGAGGAACATGCTTTGCTTGTAGACCGTCAAAGTGTTCTTCCAATGTCCTCACTTCATCCACGTAAGCCTCCATCAGCAGGCTCTGATAATCCTTGTTGACTTGCCTGACGACAAGTTGTGAATCTCCTCTGATAATAAGCTTCCTAATTCTGAGGTCCGCCGCGATCCCGAGACCGACAAGCAGCCCCTCGTACTCTACGGTGTTGTTTGTCGACCTCTCCCAGGGAAAGTGCATCTGGATTACGTACTTGAGGCACTCTCCAGCACCTTGTAATGAGAATGCCCCATATAAGTACATAATCCAATGACTACTTGCCTCTTTGCCGGGAAGGGTGGTCTCTTGAATTTATTCGTCGGGCGTGGACATCCATTCTACTATGAACTCTGCCAAAGCCCTACTCTTGATCATTGAAGTACTTTAAAAGTTGAGCCCAAAACTTGACAGCTCCAACACCCACTCCACAATCCTCCCAGTTGCATCCGGGTTGTGCAAGATTCGTTGCAACAGGAGGCGAGTGACGACGGTGATCTCGTGTGCTTGAAAATAGTGGCGCAGTTTTCTTGAGGCCATAAGAAGACCGAAAAGCAACTTCTGCATGCCAGAGTACCTTGACCTAGCCCCCTGCAAGAGGGAACTGACAAAGTAGACTTGGTAATGCACCACCTTCTTCTTCTGCTTTACTTCACTCATTTGTGCAGATTTTGTCTTGCCGTGACCGGGCTCTGCCGGGGATTCTGTCTTGCCGGTATCGGGTCCTGCCAGCCCTGGTTCCTCATCCGATGGCCTTGCCGCCGCTGTCACCTCTTCCTCAGCTTCTCTCTCCGCCACTAGCGCAACACTGACCACTTGATTTGTTGCTACCAAGTACAACAATAACGGCTCTTGTGGTTTGGGCGCGACTAGTATTGGCATAGAGGAAAGGTACCTCTTTAAATCTTGCAGCGCTGCCTTTGCCTCCGGAGTCCATTTCATTGGACCCGCCATTTTCAAAATTTTCAAAAAGGGAAGGGTGCGCTCAGCAGACATAGAGATAAACCTACTCAGGGCGGCAACGCAGCCGGCAAGCCTATGGACGTCCTTAACTTGTCGGGGCACCTCAATCTGCTCAATAGCTTTGATCTTGTCGGGATTCGCTTCGATTCCACGTGGAGACACAAAGAACCCAAGAAGTTTGCAAGACGGGACGCCGACCATACACTTCTCTGGGTTGACCTTGAGGTTGATCTTGTGCAAATTTGTAAAGGTTTCTTCCAGGTCCTGCACAAGCATGGCGTTGTCTTTGGTTTTGACCACTATATCATCCATGTAGGCTTCCATATTTCTATGGAGCTCGGGCTCAAAACTGATTTGGACCGCTCGGGCGAACGTTGAAACAGCGCTCTTCAACCTGAAAGGCATTCGTACGAAACAATACGTGCCACATGGGGTGATGAACATGGTCTTTTCTTCATCTTCCTTCGTCATGAAGATCTGATGATATCCTGAGTAAGCATCGAGGAATGGCAGCAGGTCACACCCAGCAGTGGAGTCCACTATCTGGTCGTTACATGGCAATGGGAAAGAATCCTTTGGACAGGCTTTATTGATATCAATATAGTCGATACACAGTCTCCACTTCCCATTCATCTTACGTACTACTAGATTGGCCAACCACGTCGGGTGGAGTATGATACGTCTCCAACGTATCTATAATTTTTGATTGTTCCATGCTATTATATTACCTGTTTTGATGTTTATGGGCTTTACTTTACACTTTTATATCATTTTTGGGACTAACCTACTAACCGGAGGCCCAGCCCGAATTGCTGTTTTTTTTGCCTATTTCAGTATATCAAAGGAAAGGAATATCAAACGGAGTCCAAACGGAACGAAACCTTCGGGACAATCTTTTTGGAACAAACACAACCAATGAGACTTGGAGTGGACGTCAAGAAGTAGCCGAGGACGCCATGAGGGTGGCCAGCAAGCCTAGTAAGGGTGGGCGCGCCCCCTGCCTCATGGGCCCCTCGTGGCTCCCCTAACCGACTTCCTTCGCCTATATATATCTACGTACCCCGAAACCATCCAGGAGCACCACGAAAAATTATTTCCACGACCGCAACCTTCTGTATCCGCGAGATCCCATCTTGGAGCCTTCGCCAGTGCTCCGCCGGAGGGGGAATCGACCATGGAGAGCCTCTCCATCACCACCAAGGCCTCTCCGATGAGTTGTGAGTAGTTTACCATAGACCTTTGGGTCCATAGTTATTAGCTAGATGGCTTCTTCTCTCTCTTTGAATCTCAATACAAAGTTCTCCTTCCTCTTCTTGGAGATCTATTTGATGTAACTCTTTTTGTGGTGTGTTTGTCGAGATCCGATGAATTGTGGGTTTATGATCAAGTTTATCTATGAGAAATATTTGAATCCCCTTTGAATTATTTTATGTATGATTGGTTATCTTTGCAAGTCTCTTTGAATTATCAGTTTGGTTTGGCCTACTAGATTGATCTTTCTTGCCATGGGAGAAGTGCTTAACTTTGGGTTCAATCTTGCGGTGTCCTTTCCCAGTGACAGCAGGGGTAGCAAGGCACGTATTGTATTGTTGCCACCGAGGATAAAAATATGGGGTTTATATCATATTGCATGAGTTTATCCATCTACATCATGTCATCTTGCTTAATGCATTACTCTGTTCTTATGAACTTAATACTCTAGATGCAGGCAGGAGTCGGTCGATGTGTGGAGTAATAGTAGTAGATGTAGAATCATTTCGATCTACTTGTTGCAGACGTGATGCCTATATACATGATCATGCCTAGATATTCTCATAACTATGCACTTTTCTATCAATTGCTCGACAGTAATTTGTTCACCCACCGTAATACTTATGCTATCTTGAGAGAAGCCACTAGTGAAACCTATGGCCCCCGGGTCTATCTTTTATCATACAAGTTTTCCATCTACTTTTATTTGCATCTTTTATTTTCCAACCTATATCATAAAAGTACCAAAAATATTTATCTTATCATATTATCTCTATCAGATCTCACTTTTGCAAGTTACCATGAAGGGATTGACAACCCCTTTATCCCGTTGTTTCTGAGGTTCTTGTTTGTTTGTGTAGGCGCGTGCGACTTGTGAGGAGCCTCCTACTGGATCTATACCTTGGTTTTCAAAACTGAGGGAAATACTTACGCTACTTTGCTGCATCACCCTTTCCTCTTCAAGGGAAAAACCAACGCATGCTCAAGAGGTAGCAAGAAGGATTTCTGGCACCGTTACCGGGGAGGTCTTCACTCAAGTCAAGACATACCAAGTACCCATCACAAACTCATCTCCCTCGCATTACATTATTTGCCATTTGCCTCTTGTTGTCCTCTCCCCCACTTCACCCTTGCCGTTTTATTCGCCCTCTCTTTTCCATTTGCCTCTTTTTCGCTTGCCTTCTTGTGTGCTTGTGTGTTGGATTGCTTGTCATGATGGCGCAAGATAATACTAAATTGTGTGACTTTTCCAATACCAATAATAATTATTTCCTTAGCACTCCGATTGCTCCTCTTAATGATGTTGAAACTTGTGAAATCAATGCTGCTTTGTTGAATCTTCTTATGAAAGATCAATTCTCCGGCCTTCCTAGTGAAGATGCCGCTACTCATCTAAACAATTTTGTTGATTTGTGTGATATGCAAAAGCAGAAAGATATGGATAATGATATTGTTAAATTGAAGTTATTTCCGTTTTCACTTAGAGATCGTGCTAAAACTTGGTTTTTGTCTTTGCCTAAAAATAGTATTGATTCTTGGAATAAGTGAAAATATGCTTTTATCTCTAAATATTTTCCTCCCGCTAAGATCATCTCTCTTAGAAACGATATTATGAATTTTAAACAACTTGATCATGAGCATGTTGCCCAATCTTGGGAAAGAATGAAATTGATGATTCACAATTGCCCTACTCATGGTTTGAATTTATGGATGATCATACAATTTTTTTATGCCGGAATGAATTTTGCTTCTAGAAATCTTTTAGATTCGGCCGCGGGAGGCACTTTTATGGAAATCATTTAAGGAGAAGCTACTAAACTCCTAGATAGTATTATGGTTAATTATTCTCAATTGCACACCAAAAGATCTACTAGTAAAAAAGTTCATGCTATAGAAGAAATTAATGTTTTGAGTGGAAAGATGGATGAACTTATGAAATTGTTTGCTACTAAGAGTGCCACTATTGATCCTAATGATATGCCTTTGTCTACTTTGATTGATAATAATAATGAATCTATGGATGCGAATTTTGTTGGTAGGAATAATTTTGGTAACAACACGTACAGAGGAAACTTTAATCCTAGACCGTTCCCTAGTAATTCCTCTAATAATTATGTTAATTCTTACAACAACTCCTATGGAAATTTTAATAAGATGCCCTCTGATTTTGAGAATAGTGTTAAAGAATTTATGAATTCTCAAAAGAATTTGAATGCTTTGCTTGAAGAAAAATGGCTTAAAGTTGATGTATTGGTTAGGAACTTTGATAGACTTTCTCTTGATGTTGATTCTTTGAAACTTAGATCTATTCCTCCCAAGCATGATATCAATGAGTCTCTCAAAGCTATGAGAATTTCCATTGATGAGTGCAAAGAAAGAACCACTAGGCTGAGTGCTAAGAAAGATTGCTTTATTAGAGCGTGTTCTTCTAGTTTTCATGGAAATAATGACGAAGATCTAAAAGTTATTGATGTGTCCCCTATTAAATCTTTGTTTTGTAATATTAATCTTGATAATGATGGGACTGGAAGTAAATCAACTTTAGTTAAAAAGCGTTCCGATGATTTGGAGTATTATGATCTTGATGCTAAAATTGGTAAAAGTGGGATTGGAGAGATTAAAACTTTACATAGTGATGAACCCACTACTTTGGATTTCAAGGAATTTAATTATGATAATTGCTCTTTGATAGATTCTATTTCCTTGTTGCAATCCATGTTGAATTCTCCTCATGCTTATAGCCAAAATAAAGCCTTTACTAAACATATCGTTGATGCCTTGATGCAATCTTATGAGGAAAAACTTAATTTGGAAGTTTCTATCCCTAGAAAACTTTATGATGAATGGGAACCTACAATAAAAATTAAAATAAAATATCATGAATGCTATGCTTTGTTTGATTTGGGTGCTAGTGTTTCCATGATTCCGAAAACTTTATGTGATGTGCTAGGTTTCCATGAATTTGATGATTGCTCTTTAAACTTGCACCTTACTGATTCCACCATTAAGAAACCTATGGGAAGGATTAATGATGTTCTTATTGTTGCAAATAGGAATTATGTGCCCATAGATTTTATCGTTCTTGATATTGATTGCAATCTCTTGTGTCCTATTATTCTTGGTAGGCCTTTCCTTAGAACGATTGGTGCAGTTATTGATATGAAGGAAGGGAATATTAGATTCCAATTTCCGTTAAGGAAAGGCATGTAACACTTTCCTAGAAAGAAAATTAAATTACCTTATGAATCTATTATGCGAGCCACTTATGAATTGAATGCCAAAGATGGCAATACTTAGATCTATTCTCGCTTTTATGCCTAGCTAGGGGCGTTAAACGATAGTGCTTGTTGGGAGGCAACACAATTTTATTTTTGTTCCTTGATTTTTGTTCCTGTTTAGTAATAAATAATTTATTTAGTCTCTGGTTAGATGTGTTTTCATGTTTTAATTAGTGATTGTGCCAAGTAGAACCTATAGGATAACCTTGGGTGAAAGTTAATTTGATTCAGCTGAAAAACAGAAACTTTGCATGCACGAGAAAAAAATTCAATAAATAACAGAAACGTGATTTTGCATTGATTCTTTTTGCTCTATATCAATAGAAAAATTACTTAGGACGTCCTATTTTTTTTAGGATTTTTAAGGTTCCAGAAGTATTCGGAAGTTACAGATTTCTACAGACTGTTCTGTTTTTGACAGATTCTGTTTTTCGTGTGTTGTTTGCTTATTTGATGCATCTATGGGTAGTATCGGGGGTTATGAACCATAGAGAAGTTGGAATACAGTAGGTTTAACACCAATATAAATAAAGTATGAGTTTATTACAGCACCTTATGTGGTGGTTTTTCTTTCTTGCACTAACGGAGCTTATGAGATTTCCTATTGAGTTTTGTGTTGTGAAGTTTTCAAGTTTTGGGTAAAGATTTGATGGACTATGGAATAAGGAGTGGCAAAAGCCTAAGCTTGGTTATGCCCATGGCACCCCAAGATATTCAAGGACAACCTAAAGCCTAAGCTTGGGGATGCCCCGGAAGGCATCCCCTCTTTCGTCTTCGACTATCGGTAACTTTACTTGGAGCTATATTTTTTATTTACCACATGATATGTGTTTTGCTTGGAGCGTATTGTATGATACGGGTCTTTGCTTTTTAGTTTACCACAATCATAATTCCTGTACACACCTTTTGGGAGAGACTCACATGATTCGGAATTTATTAGAATACTTTATGTGCTTCACTTATATCTTTTGAGCTATGCAGTTTTGCTCTAGTGCTTCACTTATATCTTTTTAGGGCACGGCGGTGGTTTTATTTTGTAGAAATTATTGATCTCTCATGCTTAACTTATATTATTTTGAGATTCTTTTAGAACATCATGGTATTTTCTATGGTTATAAAATTGGTCCTAGAATGGGGGGCATCCAAGTTGGGTATAATAAAAACTATCATAGCTAGTGAATTGAATACTATGATCAACTTGATGCTTAATAATTGTTTTGAGATATGAAGGTGATAATATTAGAGTCATGCTAGTTTATGTAATTGTGAATTTAAGAAATACTTGTGTTGAGGTTTGCAAGTCCCGTAGCATGCACGTATGGTAACCGTTGTGTGACAAATTTGAAGCATGAGGTGTTATTTGATTGTCAACCTTATGAGTGGCAGTCGGGGACGAGCGATGGTCTTTTCCTACCAATCTATCCCCCTAGGAGCATGCGCGTAGTGCTTGGTTTTTGATGACTTGTAGATTTTTGCAATAAGTATATGAGTTCTTTATGACTAATGTTGAGTCCATGGATTATACGCTCTCTTACCTTACCATCATTGCTAGCCTCTACGGTACCGTGCATTGCCCTTTCTCACCTTGAGAGTTGGTGCAAACTTTGCCGGTGCATCCAAACCCCGTGATACGATACGCTCTATCACACATAAACCTCCTTATATCTTCCTCAAAACAGCCACCATACCTACCTATTATGGCATTTCCACAGCCATTCCGAGATATATTGCCATGCAACTTTCCACTATTCCGTTTATTATGACACGCTTCATCATTGTCATATTGCTTTTTACATGATCATGTAGTTGACATTGTATTTGTGGCAAAGCCACCATGCATAATTTTTATACATGTCGCTCTCGAGTCATCGCATATCCCGGTACACCGCCGAAAGCATTCATATAGAGTCATACTATGTTCTGGTATCGAGTTGTAATTCATGAGTTGTAATTAAATAGAAGTGTGATGATCCTCATTTTCTTTAGAGCATTGTCCCTAATAAAAAAAGAGAAAGGCCAAATAAAAAAATAAAAAAGAAAGGCCAAAATAAAAGAAATAAAAAAAGAAAGGCCAAATAAAAAAGAAGAGAAAGGCCCAAAAAAGGGGGACAATGTTACTATCTTTTTCCACACTTGTGCTTCAAAGTAGCACCATGGTATTTATGATAGAAAGTCTTCTATGTTGTCATTTTCATTTACTAAGTGGGAATTTTTCATTATATAACTTGGCTTGTATATTCCAACGATGGGCTTCCTCAAAATGCCCTAGGCCTTCATGAGCAAGCAAGTTGGATGCACACCCACTTAGTTTCTTTTGTTGAGCTTTCATACATTTATAGCTCTAGTGCATCCGTTGCATGGCAATCCCTACTCCTCGCATTGACATCAATTGATGGGCATCTCCCTGGCCCATTGATTAGCCGCGTCGATGTGAGACTTTCTCCTTTTTTGTCTTCTCCACATAGCCCCTATCATTATATTCTATTCAACCCATAGTGCTATATCCATGGCTCACGCTCATGTATTGCGTGAAGGTTGAAAAAAGTTTGAGATTACTAAAGTATGAAACAATTGCTTGGCTCGTCATTAGAGTTGTGCATTATGAGAGCATTCTTGTGTAACGAAAATGAAGCATGACCAAACTATATGATTTCGTAGGGTTGAACTTTCCTTTGCCATGTTATTTTGAGAAGACATGATGGCTTAAGTTAGTAGGCTTGAAGTATTATTATCCTTTTGTCAATATAAAATTTTATTTTGAATCATTTGATCTGAACATTCATGCCACAATAAAGATAAATACATTGAGAAATATGCTAGGTAGCATTCCACATCAAAAATTCTGTTTTTATCATTTACCTACTCGAGGACGAGCAGGAATTAAGCTTGGGGATGCTTGATACGTCTCCAACATATCTATAATTTTTTATTGTTCCATGCTATTATATTACCTTTTTTGGATGTTTATGGGCTTTACTTTACACTTTTATATCATTTTTGGGACTAACCTACTAACCGGAGGCCCAGCCCTAATTGCTGTTTTTTTGTGCCTATTACAGTATATCAAAGGAAAGGAATATCAAACGGAGTCCAAATGGAATGAAACCTTCAGGAGCGATCTTTTTGGAACAAACGCAATCCAGGAGACTTGGGGTGGACATCAAGAAGCAGCCGAGGAGGCCATGAGGGTGGCCAACACGCCCAGTAAGGGTGGGTGCGCCCCCTACCTCGTGGGCCCCTTGTGGCTCCCCTGACCGACTTCCTTCGCCTATATATATATCTACGTACCTCGAAACCATCCAGGAGCACCACGAAACACTATTTCCACCACCGCAACCTGCTGTATCCGTGAGATCCCATCTTGGAGCCTTCGCCGGCGCTCCGCCGGAGGGGGAATCGACCATGGAGAGCCTCTCCATCACCACCAAGGCCTCTCTGATGAGTTGTGAGTAGTTTACCACAGACCTTTGGGTCCATAGTTATTAGCTAGATGGCTTCTTCTCTCTCTTTGAATCTCAATACAAAGTTCTCCTTCCTCTTCTTGGAGATCTATTTGATGTAACTCTGTTGGCGGTGTGCTTATCGAGATCCGATGAATTGTGGGTTTATGATCAAGTTTATCTATGAGAAATATTTGAATCTCCTCTGAATTATTTTATGTATGATTGGTTATCTTTGCAAGTCTCTTCGAATTATCAGTTTGGTTTGGCCTACTAGATTGATCTTTCTTGCCATGGGAGAAGTGCTTAGCTTTGGGTTCAATCTTGCGGTGTCCTTTCCCAATGACAGCAGGGGCAGCAAGGCACGTATTGTATTGTTTGCATCGAGGATAAAAAGTTGGGGTTTATATCATATTGCATGAGTTTATCCCTCTACATCATGTCATCTTGCTTAATGCGTTACTCTGTTCTTATGAACTTAATACTCTAGATGCAGACAGGAGTCGGTCGATGTGTGGAGTAATAGTAGTAGATGTAGAATCATTTCGATCTACTTGTTGCGGACGTGATGCCTATATACATGATCATGCCTAGATATTCTCATAACTATGCACTTTTCTATCAATTGCTCGACAGTAATTTGTTCACCCACCGTAATACTTATGCTATCTTGAGAGAAGCCACTAGTGAAACCTATGGCCCTGAGGTCTATCTTTTACCATACAATTTTTCCATATACTTTTATTTGAATCTTTTATTTTCCAATCTATATCATAAAAATACCAAAAATATTTATCTTATCATATTATCTCTATGAGATCTCACTTTCGCAAGTTACCGTGAAGGGATTGACAACCCCTTTATCGCGTTGGTTGCGAGGTTCTTGTTTGTTTGTGTAGGCGTGTGGGACTTGTGAGGAGCGTCCTACTGGATTGATACCTTGGTTCTCAAAACTGAGGGAAATACTTACGCTACTTTGCTGCATCACCCTTTCCTCTTCAAGGGAAAAACCAAAGCATGCTCAAGAGGTAGCAGAGTACTCCCTTGACCAAACGTGCCGCCTCCAACTTCCTGATCTCCTCGATGATAAACTCTTGTCGCTCCAAAGCTTGCTTTCTGACCTTCTGCTTGACGAGGCGTGCATGGGGCAGACAACAAGATGGTGCTCAATCACCTCCCTGGGAACGCCGAGGATGTCGGATGCTTGCCATGCAAACACGTCGACATTCGCCCACAGGAAGGCGACGCACACACTTTCCTATTTGATGTCAAGGGTGGAGCTTATGGTAAAAGCTCTGCTCGTGCCATCCTCCTTGACGGACACCTTCTTGGTTTAAGGCGTGCCGCCTTAGACTTCTTGCTCTTGTCGGTAGAGCTCTTTGGCACGTCCTCAGCGGGAACACAACACTCTGAAGAGGCGCGTGTGCCAGAGTGATTGCAGGAACCCTTGCCGGAGCCAGGAGTCTTGCCGACGGCCGAGGCCTTGCTGGTCTTCTTCTCGGTGATGGGAGCAGGTTCCTTGGTAGCAGACGCTGCAACCACCTCTCGATAGAGCTGATCGGCGCAGATGAGCGCGTCCTTTTTATCACAGCCGACGGTGATGATGCTCATCGGGCCAGGCATCTTCAGCTTGTCATATGGGTAGTGCGACGCCCCCATGAACTTGGCCAGCGCTGGGCAGCCAAGGATCTCGTTATATGGCAACGGGATCTCGGCAACATCGAAAACGATTCTCTCCGTCCTGTAATTGAGGTTGCCACCAAACATAACTGGTAGCGCGACCTCTCCCCTGGGCTGACTCCTCCCCGGATTGATCCATTGGAACGTACCCATCTCCTCGAGATCTTTATCAGGGATCTGCAGCCTCTTGATCATGTTGGGCAAGATCAAGTTAAGGCCAGCCCCATCGTCAACTAACATCTTTGTCACCTTGAGGTTGCGTATTGGTGGGGATACCAACAACGGCAAACACCCGACCGCAGTTGTGCGATCAGGGTGATCCTTGGCGTCAAAAACGATAGTCCTGTGGGACCACCTCAACGGTTCTGGGTGTCGACCATTGGTTCCATTGCGTTAATCTCACGCGCCCACTGTTTCAGTTGGCGGGGGGAAGAATGCAATGAAGCGCCTCCGTCAACACACCTGACTTATGTCACCTTCTAAAACTCATGCTCGGTGGATTCATCATCATCATCATCATGATCGTCATCCTCCTCTTTCTTTTCGCGGCCTTGGGCAGGCCTATCTTGTTGCTTCTCCTTGTCGTCGCATCCTCCTCGGCCGCCACACTTCTTGCCGGATCCTTCAGCGCCACCTTGGCCCTTCTCCTTGTCTCGTCTCTCGTACTCAACCCTTTGCTTCTCCACCAACAGCTCCACTTGGCGGCAATTCTGGAGATCGTGGCCCTTGGTACAGTGGATCTTGCAGTACTGCTTGTTAGAGCCCTCTGACTTGCCGGCAGCTGCCAAGGCCCGACAGGTGTTGCACCCAACAATCTCCTTGCCGGGGTCACCAACCTTGGCCTTCTTGGCGGTGTCGGGGTCGCCGGATTCCTCGACGGCAAGCACGGTCTTGCCCTTGCGCTTCCTGCTACGTCGTCCGCCCTTCTTTGCCAGGGCAATGACGTCTTCGTCTTCAGAATCATTTCCCGCGTCGGCATCTTCGCCGGGGTACTTCCTTCCTTCCTCATCTCGGGCGCATCCATCAGCCAGAACGTATGGTTCAACAACATCCGCAACCTTGTTCATGGCCAGCTCTTCATGCAACTTGCGATTGCACACCTTCTGCTAGAACACGCTGATGATGGCGGCGGGATGAACATCGGGGATGCTGTACTACACACGGTTGAATCTTTGTATGTACTTGCGCAAGTATTCGCCATCCCTCTAGGGGATCACATGCAAATCGCTTGCCTGCCTAGGAGCTACGTGGCCGCCTGTGAAGGCACCAACAAACTCGTGGCACAGATCATACCAAGAGGCTATGGAGTCTATCAGCAAATGCATCAACCATGACCTGGCGTTGGGCTTGAGTGCCAATGGGAAATAGTTGGCGAGTACTTTGTCGTCTCGTGCTCCGGCAGCTTGCATCGCAATGGTGTAAACGCTTAGGAACTCGGCCGGATGGGTCTTGCCGTCGTACTTCTTCGGGACCTCCGGTTTGAACATGCGGGTATTGGGCCATTGGAACTGCCGCAGCTCATGGGTGAACGTTGGACAAGTTATTGTGTAGGGCAAGTTGCCAGCATCCCCCGGTGCAGGCTTGTACACAGTAGGCCTAGCATGCCTATCAGACTGATAACGTGCATCCCGACGCCATTTGATGGTGGTCTGGGCATCTTCCTTGAGCCGCTCCCAGAGGACTTGACGTTGGTCACGATGCGTACGTGGGTCTGACGATGCCGTGGACACGTTATCATGGGCGTCAACCCGATGGGCTGGCCGTGGTGGAGGGGAGTGCACCGTGGTTGCGGTGCCTCCAACCCTTCCACTGTCGACGCTGGCCGGCTCGGTGGCTCGGCGTCACGAGGGACTTGCTTCTCGGTGGCCATCCCTCTTGGCATGGCTAATAAGGCTTTGGATGGAAGCCCTCCATCCTTCTTGCTTCTCCAAGGCGGGAGGAAAGTCGAGGAGTAGCTGCGCTCACGACAGTGCTTCTGCCCGCGTGGGTGGCAGCGACTGGCGCGAGGAATTGGAGGAACTCGGACTTCTAACTATGTTAGAAGGAGTCCCATCATGATTCCGCAGCCGCGCGCCCTTTTTGCTAACATCATGGCATGCATGTCGACCCTGCGTGTCTTGAGAGTGACGCTGAGGGATTTTGCCGTGATGATGCCCGGGGTCTTCAACATCGTTGTGCTGTTCGTCGTGCACGAGCTGAGAGGACCGCGGCGCGTGCGTTGGCGGGGTCACCTTCCTGCCCTTAGAGGTCCCAGTGCCACCCGCGGGTAGCGCAACTCCATTCTTGGGCGTGGTGGCGCGCAGACCGCCGTCGCCGCTGCGGAGGATGCCGCTCGCCTGGCTTCTCGTATTTGGATGATATGGACGATCTCGACCTCCTCCACCACTGGCATCCGCCACGTCGCCCATCCATGCAGGTGCGGGCTGAGCGGCCCCGGATGGGCCGACCACTGCGAACGTCTTCTTCTTTGACACCATGGCGATGAAGAGACTATTGTACTAGCTAACAAACCAGATTCTCACAACTAATGCCGCCTACCTAGCGCGCCAAAGATGTCGGGGAAAACAAACACCTATGGGGTCACAAGGATCCCTTCTATGTTTGGTGGGGGATTAGCTGCACGAAGAGCAGGTCGAGCCGTTAGCACACATGGGATTTTACCCAGGTTTGGGCCGCAAGATGCGTAATACCCTAGTCCTGATTGTCTGATATATGTGTGTTCTTGAGCTTTTGAACTAGCTAGAATGTGAGCACGGTCCAAAAGTCTGAATCCTCTCTCTGTATGCCTTGGGCCTCCTTTTATACGCAAAGGGGTTGCCACAGCGGCACACAGGAGGCGGCAAGCTACAGTGCACGAGCTTATCGCTTGGCAACGTAGGACAAACGCATTTAAGGCGTTGCCTATGTGTCCTCTTGCTTTATCGGGGATGGCAACAGAAGCCATCCCATCCTTCGCCGCTCCTCCTTGCTTTGATACGCCTCCAGGTTGACGAGGCATTACGCGCCACGCTGGCTAACTAGCTGCTGTGTTGGCGCAATGGTAAGGCTTCCACGAAGATCTGCATGCCGCCACATAGGCATCTGTTTAGTTGGCATGCCGATCGTCGCACTGGAGTAGTGGTGAGGTGGCGAAACATTGTCGGGCGTGGGTCTGGCCGCGGCCCAACGATCGTCCTCGGCAAGGCTTTCCGGAGGCCTTGGAGTCGTCCTCGGCAAGGGTCTTGCCAGGGGTCTTCGTCTTTTGGTCCCACGTGGATCTATGAGATGCCAATCTTTATGAGGATCTGCATGCTACCAAGCATGCGCTCTCAGATCTTGGTCTTAACATTGTCGATGGTGTCAGAGCTCTCAGCTCCAAGGGTGATGGGCTTTGCTGGTGCTGTGTAGGTCACCCCGGCAAGGGTGTTGCCGGGGGAGGTCCAGCTCGCCCTCTCCTCCTTGCTCTTTGAGTATCTGTCTTGGTAGTCTTTATGCTTTGTCTTCCTCTGCCTTGCCAAGCCCTGCCGCGGGTGTGGCTGCGATTGCTCGTGCACTAGTAAGGGGTACAGAAGTACCCATACTTTTGTACAATGACATAAGTATTGAATCCTTGCTAGACACACCCTTTTGTGAGATACAAAAATTATGCTATGCTTGCTCTTATGCTTCACTTAAATTTTTAGATCCATGGATTTGCTCTAGTACTTCACTTATATCTTTTTGAGCATGGTGTGCTTTGTTATTCTTGAAGAAATGCTCTCATGCTTCACTTAGATTTATTTGGGAGTTAGTAAATTTTAAAGAAATTATGTCTTGCTTCACTTAGATTATTTTGAGAGAAAGAAAAAAAATCATGCTCATGATCTTCACTTATATTGTTTGAGCTTATCAAAAGCAACACATGAAAATAGTCCCAAAGTGATAGATATCCAAGGAGGATATATAAAAACTTTCATGAAGATCATTGGACAAAATAAACTTGATTCTTAGTAATGGTTTTGAGATATGACGATATGATATGTGAGTCATGTTGATGAGTAATTGTGCTTTAGTAAGAATATTGATGTTAAGGTTTGTGATTCCCTATGCAAGCATGGAAGTCAATAGTTACGCAATGAAACTTATATCTTACTTATGGTGCATTATGTGATGTTACTTATGCTTAATGCTTGGTTACGAGATTTTTCGCTTTTTGGTTGGTAGCTTCTCAATCTTTTTGCTAGCCTTCATTTTGCACTAAGTATGATCACTACTTGTGCATCCAAAACCCTTTAAACCAGTTTTGCCATACGAGTACACTGTATCTACCTATATGTGGTATTTTTGTGCCATTCTAAACAAATTTGCATGTGCCATCTCTAATTTTCAAAATAAAATTCTCTTTTGTGTGCTCTACCGCTCGCGAGGCGTCGAAGGGTGGCCAATATTTTCCATGCTAGATGTGTTATTCTCACGATGAGTGTATTCACTTGTCATTGCACGAGAGTACGACAAAGGTATTAGGGATGCCCAGTCTCGAAATGAAAAATGAATTTACTTTATGTTGTCAAATAATAAATTCCTTGGAAAGTGTTGGTATGGAGGGCAACCGTGGATTCGGCTAGCCATGGAAAATGAAAGTAATGGTGGGAAAATGAATAAACTTTAATTTCTGTTTAGGAACCGCCTATGATGTATCTAGCATGGAAAGTGATGAGATGCTCCAAGTCGTTTTCATTGGTGAGAAAAGTATGCCTCTCAAAAATATTATCTCTCAATTTAAGCTTTGAGCTCTGGCACCTCTACAAATCCCTACCTCCCTCCGCAAAGGGCCTTCCTTTTACTTATGTTTTTTTATTTTGACTTTGAGTCTCCATCTTCTCTTATAAAGCACCAACTAAGGGGCACTATGATCGTATTTGAGCATTGGGTGTAGCTAATATTAGAGTGTGTTTCATGAATGGATCAATGATTGAGCATGATGGGCTAGGGATAACTTGCTTTAGTGTTGATATTTTGAAAGACATGCTTGCTTGTTGGTATGCTTGAGTATTAAAGTCTTCATGTCAAAAGTAGACTATTGCTTTGAATCATATAAAAGTCCATATGTCCATGCTATAAAGAAAAGAAATATGATGAACATGTTAGGCAACATTCCACATCAAAAATTCTATTTTTATCATTTACCTACTCAAGGACGAGTAGGAATTAAGCTTGGGGAAGCTGATACGTCTCCAACGTATCTATAAGTTTTTATTGTTCCATGCTATTATATTCTCATTCTTGGATGTTTTACAATCATTTTATATCATTTTTCGGTACTAACCTATTGACATAGTGCCCAGTGCCAGTTGCTATTTTCTGCATGTTTTTTACATCATAGGAAATCAATATCAAACGGAGTCCAAACGCAGTGAAACTCCTAGAGGATTTTTTTGTGCCAGAAGACATCCAGTGGGCCAAGGAAGCACCAGGGGAGGGGTGGCTCGAGGGGAGCAGCACCCACCAGGGCGTGCCCTGGTGGGTTGTGCCCACCTCGGGTTGAGGGAGTCCTGGATTAAGGGGTCCTTGAGTGTCTGGCCTATTGACATGGGCCAAACTGATGGGCTGTGAAGATACAAGACCGAAGACTCTCACCTGTGTCCGGATGGGAGTTTGCTTGGCGTGGAAGGCAAGCTTGGCACCCGAATATGAAGATTCCTTTCTCTGTAACCGACTTTGTACAACCCTAGTCCCCTCCGGTGTCTATATAAACCGGAGGGCTTAGTCCGTAGAGCCAATCATAATCATATAGGCTAGACTCCTAGGGTTTTAGCCATTACGATCTCGTGGTAGATCAACTCTTGTAATACTCATATTCATTAAGATCAATCAAGCAGGAAGTAGGGTATTACCTCCATAGGGAGGGCCTGAACCTGGGTAAACATCATGTCCCCCGCCTCCTGTTACCATCAACCTTAGACGCACAGTTCGGAACCCCCTACGCGAGATCCGCCGGTTTTGACACCGACACGGGTGCCCCCTGAACCACCTATTTGCTCTGTAAATACCCCAATTTTCTAGAACCCCTAGGGGAGTCGACGAAAATCAATTCTAGCCGCAGCAGAGTCCAGAACCACTAGATCCAATCTAGACACCATCACGGAGGGGTTCACCACTTCCATTGGTGCCTCTCCGATGATGTGTGAGTAGTTCTTTGTAGACCTATGGGTCCGTAGTTAGTAGCTAGATGGCTTCCCCTTTCTCTCTCTTGATTATCAATACAATGGTCTCTTGGAGATCCATATGATGTAAGTCTTTTCGTGGTGTGTTTGTTGGGATCCGATGAACTTTGAGTTTATGATCATATCTATGTTTTTATCCATGAAAGTTTTTTGAGTCTTCTTTGATTTCTTATATGCATGATTGCTTATAGCCTCGCATTTCTTCTCCGATATTTGGGTTTTGTTTGGCCAACTTGATCTATTTATCTTGCAATGGGAAGAGGTGCTCTGTAGTGGGTTCGATCTTACGGTGCTTGATCCCAGTGACAGAAGGGGAACCAACACGTATGTATCATTGCTACTAAGGATAACAAGATGGGATCTATATCTTCGCAATAGATAAATGGATCTCGTCTACATCATGTCATCGTTCTTATTGCATTATTCCGTTTTTCATGAACTTAATACACTACATGCATGTTGGATAGCGGTGGATGTGTGGAGTAATAGTAGTAGATGCACGCATGAGTTGGTCTACTAATCTTGGACGTGATGCCTATATAATGATCATTGCCTGGATATCGTCATGATTATATGAAGTTCTATCAATTGCCCAACAGTAATTGTTTTCCCATCATTTGCTATTTTTCTCGAGAGAAGCCACTAGTGGAACCTACGGCCCCCGTGTCTCTTTTCATCATATTTGCCTTGGCGATCTATTTTCCTTTGCATATATTTTTAGATCTATTAAACCAAAAATATAAAAATACCTTGTTGCAATTTATTTGTTCCGCGATCTATTTATCCTATCTACCACTTTTACCTCACATTATTTGCCTATCTTGAGGCGCCGTACCCGAAAGGGATTGACAACCCCTTTAACACGCCGGGTTGCGAGTATTTGTTATTTGTGTGCAGGTGATGTTTACGTGGTGTGAGGAGGTTCTCCTATTGGTTCGATAACCTTGGTCTCATCACTGAGGGAAATACCTACCGTCGCTATACTGCATCATCGCTTCCTCTTTGGGGAAATACCGACGTAGTTCTAGCAGACATCAGGGTCCATAGTTAGTAGCAGGATGGCTTCCTCTCTCTCTCTCTATTGATTCTCAATACAATGGTCTCTTGGAGATCCACATGATGTAAGTCTTTCTGCATTGTGGTTGGGATCCGATGAACTTTGAGCTTATGATCAGATCTATGTTTTTATCCATGAAAGTTATTCGAGTCTTCTCTTATCTCTTATATGCATGATTGATTATAACCTCGTATATCTTCTCTGATATTTGGTTTTGTTGGGCCAACTTAATCTGTTTATCTTGCAATGGGAAGAGGTGCTTTGTGATGGTTTCGATCTTATGGTGCTTGATCCCAGTGACAGAAGGGCAAACGACACATATGTATCATTGATATTAAGGATAACAAGATGGGGTCTATTTCTACATAAATAGATCTTCTCTACATCATGTGATCTTTCTTATTGCATTAATCCATTTTTCCATGAACTTAATACACTAGATGCATGCTGGATAGCGGTCGATGTGTGGAGTAATAGTAGTAGATGCAAGCAGGAGTCGGTCTACTAATCTTGGACGTGATGCCTATATAATAATCATTGCCTAGATATCGTCATGATTATTTGAAGTTCTATCAATTGCCCAACAGTAATTGTTTTCCCACCATTTGCTATTTTTCTCGAGAGAAGCCACTAGTGAAACCTATGGCCCCCGGTTCTCTTTCCATCATATTTGCCCTTGTGATCTATTTTTCTTTGCTTTTATTTTCAGATATACTAAACAAATACAAAAATACCTTGCTGCACTTTATTTATTTTGTGATCTATTTATCCTATCTATCACAACTTTATCACGTATCCTCGCCAATTTGAGGCATCATTACCCGAAAGGGATTGACAACCCCTTTAACACGCCGGGTTGCAAGTATTTGTTATTTATGTGCAGGGGCTGTTTACGTTGTGTTGATTGGTTCTCCTACCGGTTCAATAACCTTGGTCTCATCACTGAGGGAAATACCTACCGTCGCTGTGATGCATCATCCCTTCCTCTTTGGGGAAATATCGACATAGTTCAAGCAGGCATCTAAAGGAATTTCAGGCGCCGTTGCCAGGGAGGATCTTCAACATCAACTAGGTTCCTAATCACAAATCTCATCTCCTCGCAATTTCCATTAATTTCCATCTGCCTCTCGTTTTCCTCTCCCCCAGTTCACAAAAAATTGTTGTTTTATTTGCCCTCTTTTTCGTTCGCCGTTTTCTTGTCAGATCTGTTTTTGAGTGTAATCTTGTTGTGAAGTCATCATGACTCAAGAGAACACCAAGTTGTGTGCTTTCTCAAAGACCAACAACAATGATTTTATTAGCACCTCGATTGCTCCTCCCGCCACTAGTGCGTAGTCTTGTGATATTAATACTATTTTGCTGAATCTTGTTATGAAAGATCAATTTGGCAGTGCTCCTAATGAGGATGTCGTGTCCCATCTTAACACATTCATGGAATTATGCGATATGCAAAAGAAAAAAGATGTGGACAATGATATTGCGAAATTGAAATTGTTTCCATTTTCTTTGCAAGATCGCGCAAAAATTTGGTTTTCTTCTTTGCCTCACAATAGTATCGATTCTTGGAACAAGTGCAAGGATGCTTTTATTACCAAGTATTTTCCGCCCGCAAAAATCATTTCCCTTAGAACCCAGATCATGAATTTCAAGCAACTTGAACATGATCATGTTGCACAATCTTGGGAAAGGATGAAATTGATGCTAAGGAATTGCCCAACTCATGGGTTAAATCTTTGGATGATCATACAAAATTTTTATGCGGGTTTGAATTTTGTTTCTCGTAATCTTTTGGATTCCGCCGCGGGGGGTACTTTTATGGAAATTACTTTGGGTGAAGCTACTAAATTGCTAGATAATATTATGGCCAATTACTCACAATGGCATACCGAAAGAGCTCCTACTAGTAAAAAGGTCAATTCGGTAGAAGAAATAAATTCCTTGAGTGAAAAAGTTGATGCTCTTCTGAAGTAGGTTGCTAATAAAAGTGCTCCTATTGATTTTAATGATGTGCCTTTGTCTACTTTGATTGGGCAAAATAGTGATGCCATAGATGTGAATTTTATCTCGCGAAACAATTTCAATAACAATGCTTATAGAGGTAATTTTAATCCTAAGACTTTTCCTAGTAATTCCTCTAATAATTATGGTAATTCCTATGGTAATCCTCCTTATAATAATAATAGAAACACCTCTGATCTTGAGAACAATATTAAAGAATTTATCATCACTCAAAAAGTTCTCAATGCTTCGATAGAAGAAAAGTTGAATAAAGTTGATGATATGTCTACAAGTATTGATATAATTTCTCATGATGTAGAAACTCTCAAGATGAAATTTTTTGTGCCTAAAGTTGAAGAATCAATTAAAGATCTTTATGTTTCTATGGATGAAAGTACGAAAAGAACCGCTATGCTTAGAGCTAAAAGAGAAATTTTGGAAAGAGCGTTTTCTAGTGATTACTTTCATAAAAGTGATGAAGATCTTAAAATGATTCGTGTTTCTTCTATTGATTCTTTGTTTAGTAAAATTAAGATTGATGAAAAAGGGACTAGAGAAGAGTCAACTTTAGCTAGAAGGCGTCCCTATGATTTGGAGGGTGAAAATCTTGTTGAAAAAATTGATAAAAGTGGGTTTGAAGAGGTCAAGACTTTAACTTGTGATGTGCCCACTATTTTGTATTACAAAGACTTTAATTATGATAGTTGCTCTTTGGTTGGTTGTATTTCTTTTATGTAATCCATGATAAATTCACCCCATGCTTATGAACAAAATAAAGCTTTTACTAAACATATCGTTAATGCTATGATGAAAGCTTTTGAAGAAAAATTGGAATTAGAACTTTCAATTCCTAGAAAATTACATCATGCTTGGGAACCCACCATCAAAGTGAAGATTAAAAATTATGACTGCTTTGCTTTATGTGACTTGGGTGCTAGTGTTTCTACGATTCCGAAATCTTTATGTGATGTGCTTGGTCTTACCGATATTGAAGAATGCTCTTTAGATTTGCACTTGTCGGATTCTACTATTAAAAATCCTATGGGAAGAATTAATGATGTTATTATACTTGCAAATAGGAATTATGTGCCCATAGATTTTATTGTAATTGAATTGATTGCAATCCGTCTTGTCCAATTATACTTGGTAGACCGTTTTAACGCACTATTGTGCCGTGATTGATATGAAAGAAGGCAATATTAAATTTCAATTTCCACTAAGGAAGGGTATGGAACACTTCCCTAGAACAAGAATTAAGCCACCATATGAATCAATCATGAGGGCATCATATGGATCTAGAACTAAGGATCACAAAACTTAGACCCCACGCGTTATGCCTAGCTAGGGGCGTAAAAGGATAGCGCTCGTTGGGAGGCAACTCAACTTGTATCTTTTTGCTTTTTGGTTTTCTTGTTGTTTTCAATAAAATACACAATTATGCCTCTGGTTAGATGTGTTTTTGTGGTTTAAATTAGTGTTTGTGCCAAGCAAGGCCTTTGGGATGATTTGGGTGAGAGTTGATTTGATCTTACTGAAAAACAGAAACTTTTCCGCTAACAAAATTATTTTTCATTTTTGAAAGAAGAGTGATTTTGAGTTTATTCTTTTTGCAGAATATTAATAAACAAATTATTCATGTCGTCTTAGAATTTTTAGAGTTATAGAAGTATTCGAAGTAGTCAGATTGCTACAGTCTGTTTTGTTTTTGACATATTTTGTTTTCTTTGCGTTGTGTGCTTCTTTTGATGATTCTATGGTTTTCTTTGAAGATTTTTTGCCATAGAAAAGTTGGAATACAGTAGATATAATGCAAAAACTAAAATATGAATGGGTTTGAAACAGTACTTGTAGTAGTGGTTTGCTTTCTTTTACTAACGGATCTCACAAAGGTTTTGTTGAGCTTTGTGTGAATTAAGTTGTCAAGTTTTGGGTGATCTTACGATGGATGAAGGAATAAGGATTAGCAAAAGGTTAAGCTTGGGGATGCCCGAGGCACCAGAAGATAATATTCAAGAAGTAGCAAGCAACTAAGCTTGGGGATGCCCTCGAGTGGCATCCCCTCTTTCTTCTAACAACCATCGGTGTTTTTACTTGGAACTATATTTTTATTCGTCACATATTATAAGTTTTGCTTGGAGTGTCTTGTATGACATGAGTCTTTGCTTATTTTGCTTGGTGTTTTAAGTCCTGAATCCTTGTTGGAAACACCTTTTTGAGAGATCCAAAAATAATGCTATGCTTGCTCCTATGCTTCACTTAAACTTTAGAGCTGGAATTGCTCTAGTGCTTCACTTATAACTTTTCTAGCACGGTGTACTTTGTTATTTTTGAAGAAATGCTCTCATGCTTCACTTAGATTTATTTGGGAGTTAGTATTTTTTTTAGAAATCCTCTCTTGCTTCACTTAGATTATTTTTGAGAGAAAGAAATATCATGCTCATGTTCTTCACTTATATTTGTTTGAGCTTATCAAAAGCAACGTATGAAAATTGTCCCAAAGTGATAGATATCCAAGGAGGATATAATAAAAAGTTTCATGAAGATCATTGGACAAATTAAACTTGGTTCTTAGTAATGGTTTTGAGATATGACGATATGATATGTGAGTCATGTTGATGAGTAATTGTGCTTTAGTAAGAATATTGATGTTAAGGTTTGTGATTCCCTATGCAAGCACAAAAATCAATAGTTATTCAATGAAATTTATATCCTACTTGTGGTGCATTATTCAGTGTTACTTATGCTTAATGCTTGGGTACGAGATTTGTTTTTCTTGGTTGGTCGCTTCTCAATCTTTTTGCTAGCCTTCATTTTGCACTAAGTATGATCACTACTTGTGCATCCAAAACCCTTTAAACCAGTTTTGCCATACGAGTACACTATATCTACCTATATGTGGTATTTTTGTGCCGTTCTAAGCAAATATGCATGTGCCAGCTCTAATTTTCAAAAAAAAAAATCTTTTATGTGCTCGTACCGCTCGCGAGGCGGTGAGGGGTGTCCAATATTTTCCATGCTAGATGTGTTATTCTCACGATGAGTGTTTATTCACTTGTCATTGCACGAGAGTACGACAAAGGTATTAGGGATGCCCAATCTCGAAATGAAAAATGAATTTATTTTATGTTGACAAATAATAAATTCTTTGGAAAGTGTTGGTATGGAGGGCACCCGTGGATACGGTTAGCCATGGAAAGTGAAAGTAATGGTGGAAAAAGGAACAAACTTTATTTTCTGTTTGGGAACCGCCTATCATGTATCTACCATGGAAAGACTTGGGAGCTCTAAGTCGTTATCGTTGGTGCAAAAAGTATGACTCCCAAAATGTTTTTATCTCTCAATTTTTGCTTTGAGCTCTGGCACCTATAGAAATCCCCACTTCCCTCTACGAAGGGCCTTTCTTTTACTTTATGCAATTTTTATTTTGAATTTGAGTCTCCATCTTCTCTTATAAAGCACCAACTAAGGGGCACTATGATTTTATTTGAGCATTGGGTGTAGCTATATTCGAGTGTGTTTCATGAATGGATCAATGGTTGAGCATAATGGGCTAGGGATAACTTGCTTTAGTGTTGATATTTTGAAAGACATGGTTGATTGTTGGTATGCTTGAGTATTAAAGTATTCATGTCAAAACTAGACTACTGATTTGAACCATATAAAAGTCCAACTGTCCATGCTACAAAGAAAAGAAATGTGATGAACATGTTAGGCAGCATTCCACATCAAAAATTCTGTTTTTATCATTTACCTACTCGAGGACGAGCAAGAATTAAGCTTGGGGATGCTGATACGTCTCCAAGTATCTATAATTTTTTATCGTTCCATGCTATTATATTATCATTCTTGGATGTTTTTACAATCATTTTATAGTCATTTTATATCATTTTTTGGTACTAACCTATTGACATAGTGCCTAGTGCCAGTTGTTGTCTTCTGCTTGTTTTTTTACATCACAGGAAATCAATACCAAACGGAGTCCAACGCAGCGAAACTTTTTGTGGATTTTTTTGGACCAGAAGACATCCAGTGGGCCAAGAAAGTATGCGAGGGAACCTCTGAGGGGAGCACAACCCACCAGCGCGTGCCTGGGGGCCCAGGCGCGCCCTCCCGCACTGCCTCTTTGCTCTATAAATACCCCAATATTCCAGAAACCCTAGGGGAGTCGACAAACATCAATTCCAGCCACCGCAAGTTCCAGAAACACCAGATCCAATCTAGACATCATCTTGGAGGGATTCATCATGTTCATTGGTGCCTCTCTGATGATGCATGAGTAGTTCTTTGTAGACCTACGGGTCCGTAGTTAGTAGCTATATGGCTTCCTCTCTCTCTTGATTCTCAATACAATGGTCTCTTGGAGATCCATATGATGTAAGTCTTTTTGCGGTGTGTTTGTTGGGATCCGATGAACTTTGAGTTTATGATCAGATCTATGTTTTTAACCATGAAAGTTATTTGAGTCTTCTTTGATCTCTTATATGCATGATTGATTAAAGCCTCGTATTTCTTCTCCGGTATTTGGTTTTTTTGGCCAACTTGATCTATTTATCTTGCAATGGGAAGAGGTGCTTTGTGATGGGTTCGATCTTATGGTGCTTGATCCCAGTGACAGAAGGGGAAACGACACGTATGTATCGTTGCTATTAAGGATAACAAGATGGGGTCTATTTCTACATAAATAGATCTTGTCTACATCATGTCATCGTTCTTATTGCATTACCCCGTTTTTCCATGAACTTAATACACTAGATGCATGCTGGATATCAGTCGATGTGTGGAGTAATAGTAGTAGATGCAGGCAGGAGTCGGTCTACTAATCTTGGACGTGATGCCTATATAATGATCGTTGCCTGGATATTGTCATGATTATTTGAAGTTCTATCAATTGCCCAATAGTAACTGTTTTCCCATCGTTTGCTATTTTTCTCGAGAGAAGCCACTAGTGAAACCTACGGCCCCCGGGTCTCTTTCCATCATATTTGCCTTTGCGATCTATTTTTCTTTGCTTTTATTTTCAGATCTACTAAACCAAAAATACAAAAAATATTTTGCTGAACTTTATCTATTTTCCTTTGCATATATTTTCAGATCTATTAAACCAAAAATATAAAAATACCTTGCTGCAATTTATTTGTTCCGCGATCTATTTGTCCTATCTACAACTTTTACCTCACGTTATTTGCCTATCTTGAGGCGCCGTACCCGAAAGGGATTGACAACCCCTTTAACACGTCGGGTTGCGAGTATTTGTTATTTGTGTGCAGGGACTGTTTATGTTGTGTTGCTTGGTTCTCCTACTGGTTCGATAACCTTGGTCTAATCATTGAGGGAAATACCTACCTTCGATGTGCTACATCATCCCTTCCTCTTTGGGGAAATACCGACGTAGTTCAAGCATGCATCACTAGCTAATCCTTATGCAGGACATCAAACCGAACATCCTGATATGTACATGATATATGTGGATGAAATTTGTGGGTTATTTAAGCTTGCAGGTTTACCCGGAGATGAAGCTATGAAGAAGGGTTTGCCATTTATCTTTGAAGGGAAAATCATTGGCATGGTATAGGTTATGCGATGATATTGGATCTTGGATTTGGAATCGATTGAATTGGAATTTCACCAAAAAAATATCCCATGCATCTAGTTCATCATGATCGGAATTACATATATAATTTTTGGCGTTGTGAAGGAGAAAGTATTGCTCTAGCTTGTGGGAGGCTTAAGTCAATGTTATATTCATGCCCCAATCATGAGCTCTCAAGAGAAAGTATTATTCAGAATTTTTATGCTCGACTTTCTCGTGACGATCAATCCATGCTTGATACTTCTTGTACTGGTTACTTTATGAAGAAGATTATTGAATTCAGGTGAGATATTTTAGAAAGAATTAAATGCAACACTGAAGATTGGGAACTCAATGAAGGCAAAGTGTCAGGTATTAAGCTTAAGTATGATGGTGTTAAATCTTTTATGAATACCGATTCTTTTCAAAAGTTTAGCTCTAAATATGGACTTGAATTTGAGGTAGTAGCCTCCTTTTGTGAATCATTTTCTATTCATGTTGATCTCCATATGGAGAAGTGGTTTAAATACACCCACCTATTAAATAAGAAATTAAAGAACCGGTAATAGCTAAAGATGAAACTATTATTTATAATGTTGATCCAGCTGTTCCTACTATTTATATTGAAAACCACCTTTCCCTGTTAGGATAAAGGAACATGCTAAAGTTTCAACCGTGGTCAATAAAAGTTATATAAGAGCACCTAAACCTGCTGAACAAATCAAGGTAGAACCTAGTGTTGCTTTGGTTAAAGATCTCTTGGAAGAAAATATTGATGGGCATGTTATTTACTTCTGTGATGAAGCTGCTAGAATTGCCAAACCCGATGAAAAATATAAACATAGACCTATTGTTGGCATGCCTGTTGTCTCAGTCAAAATAGGAGATCAATGTTATCATGGTTTATGTGATTTAGGTGCTAGCGTGAGTGCTATTCCTTTTACCTTATATCAACAAATTATGAATGATATAGCACCCGCTGAAATAGAAGACATATATGTTACTATTAAACATGCTAATAGAGACACCATCACACCACTTGGGTTTGTTAGAGATGCTAAAGTCTTGTGTGGGAAAATAAAATATCCTACTGATTTTCTTGTTCTTGGTTCCCCACAAGATGACTTTTGTCCCATTATCTTTGGTAGACCTTTCTTGAACACCGTTAATGCTAAAATAGATTGTGCGAAACAAACCGTCGATGTAAGTTTTGGTGATGAGTCTCATGAGTTTAATTTTTCTAAGTTTAGTAGAAAGCATCATAAGAAAAAATTGCCTAGTAAAGATGAAATTATTGGTCTTGCTTCTATTGTCGTGCCTCCAACTGATCCACTAGAACAATATTAGCTAGACCATGAAAATGATATGCGTATGCATGAAAGAAATGAGATAGATAAAATTTTCTTTGAATAATAACCTCTGCTTAAACACAATTTGCCTATTGAAACTCTAGGAGGTCCTCCTCCACCTAAAGGTGATCCCGTGTTTGAATTAAAACAATTATCAGAAACTTTGAAATATGCTTATCTTGATGAGAAAAAGATATATCATGTTATTGTTAGTGCTAATCGTTTAGAACATGAAGAAGAAAGATTATTGAAGGTTATGAAGAAGCACCGAGCTACTATTGGATATACTCTTGATGATCTTAAGGGCATTAGTCCCACTCTCTGTCAGCACAAGATTAACATGAAACTGATGCTAAACCTGTTGTTGATCACCAAAGACGTTTAAATCCTAAAATAAAAGATGGAAAAAACTGAAATATTGAAGCTTCTGGAAGCAGGTATAATCTATCCCATAGCTGATAGTATATGGGTAAGTCCCGTTCATTGTGTCCCTAAGAAGGGAGGTATTACTATTGTTCCTAATGATAAAAATGAACTTATTCCACAAAGAATTGTCACTAGTTATAGAATGGAAATTGATTTTAGAAAATTAAATAAAGCTACTAGAAAAGATCATTACCCTCTACCTTTTATTGATCAAATGCTAGAAAGGCTATCTAAGCACACACACTTTTGTTTCCTAGACGGTTATTCTGGTTTTCTCAAATACCTGTTTCACAACCTGATCAAGATAAAACCACCTTTACTTGTCCTTTTGGAACTTATGCTTATAGACATATGCCTTTTGGTTTATGTAATGCACCTGCTACCTTTCAAAGACATATGACTGCTATATTCTCTGACTTTTGTGATATTTTGATACGTCTCCAACGTATCTATAATTTATGATTGTTCCATGCTACTATATTATCTGTTTGGATGTTTTATATGCATTAATATGCTATTTTATATTAATTTTGGGACTAACCTATTAACCTAGAGCCCAGTGCCAGTTTCTGTTTTTTTTCTTATTTTTGAGCCTCAGAGAAAAGGAATACCAAACGGAGTCCAAATGGAATAAAACCTTCATGATGATTTTTCTTGGACCAGAAGACACCCAGGAGACTTGGAGTGCAAATCAGAAGAGCTACAAGGCGGCGACAAGGAGGGAGGGTGCAACCAGAGGGTAGGGCGCGCCCCCTACCTTGTGGGCCCCTTAGTGACCCCCTAACCTAGATCTTCCTCCTATATATTCACATATATTCCCAAACCACCAGAGGCATCCACGAAAACACTTTTCCACCGCCGCAACCTTCCGTTCCCGTGAGATCCCATCTAGTGGCCTTTTTCGGCATCCTGCTGGAGGGGGATTCAATCATGGAGGGCTTCTACATCAACTCTTTTTCCCTTCCGATGAAGCGTGAGTAGTTTACCACAGACCTACGGGTCCATAGCTAGTAGCTAGATGGCTTCTTCTCTCTCTTTGATTCTCAATACCATGTTCTCCTCGATGTTCTTGGAGATCTATCCGATGTAATCTTCTTTTGTGGTGTGTTTGTCGAGATCGGATGAATTGTGGATTTATGATCTGTTTACCTATGAATATGATTTGAATCTTCTCTGAATTCTTATATGCATGATTTGATATCTTTGTAATTCTCTTCGAACTATCGATTTAGTTTGGCAAACTAGATTGGTTTTCCTTGCAGTGGGAGAAGTGATTAGCTTTGGGTTCAATCTTGTGGTGTCCTTTCCCATTGACAGTAGGGGTAGCAAGGCACGTATTGTATTGTTGCCATCAAGGATAAAAAGATGGGGTTTACATCATATTGCTTGAGTTTATTCCTCTACATCATGTCACCTTACTTAAAGTGTTACTCTGTTCTTCATGAACTTAATACTCTAGATCCAGGCAGGAGTTGGTCGATGTGTGGAGTAATAGTAGTAGATGCAGGTAGGAGTCGGTCTAATTGACACAAACGTGGTGCCTATATTTCATAATCATTGCCTTGGATATCATCATAACTTTGCGCTTTTCTACCAATTGCTCGACAGTAATTTGTTCACCCATCGTATTATTTGCCTTCATGAGAGAAGCCTCTAGTGAAACATATGGCCCTCGTGTCTATTTTCCATCATAGTAGTTTCCGATATACTATTTTCCACCATATTAGTTTCTGATCTACTATTTTGCAATCTTTTAATTTCAGATCTATAAACCAAAAAACCCAAAAATATTTTACCTTTTGTTTATCTATCTCTATCAGATCTCACTTTTGCAAGTGACCATGAAGGGATTGACAAGCCCTTTATCGCGTTGGGTGCAAGTTGTTTAATTGTTTGTGCAGGTATTGGTGGCTTGTGTGTTGCCTCCTACTGGATTGATACCTTGGTTCTCCAACTGAGGGAAATACTTATCTCTACTTTGTTGCATCACCCTTTCCTCTTCAAGGGAAAAACCAACGCAAGCTCAAGAAGTGGCATGTTTGCTTGTGATGAATTCAGATCTTACATTGTTCTAAAGTGATTGTTCACACTGATCATGCTGCTATAAAATATCTTATGAAAAAGAAATATGCTAAACCTAGACTCATTAGGTGGGTTCTCTTGCTACAAGAATTTGACTTACATATCACTGATAGAAAGGGATCTGAGAACCCCGTAGCTGATAACTTGTCTAGGTTAGAAAATATTCTTGATGACCCACAACCCATTAATGATAGTTTGAGTGATGAACAATTAGCTGCAATAAATGTTTCTCATAACACCCCATGGTTAGTACGCTTGAAGTATTATTGTTTTTACTAGGAAACATGCCCGTGCGTTGCTACGGGGTGGAGGGGCAGTGGTTGGAGATAGAGTGGGGCGCCCCCACGACTTCCATGATGTCTACTACACAACCTTCTTCTTGTAGACGTTGTTGGGCCTCCAAGTGCAGAGGTTTGTAGGACAGTAGCAAATTTCCCTCAAGTGGATGACCTAAGGTTTATCAATCCGTAGGAGGCGTAGGATGAATATGGTCTCTCTCAAAAAACCTTGCAACCAAATAACAAAGAGTCTCTTGTGTCCCCAACACACCCAATACAATGGTAAATTGTATAGGTGCACTAGTTCGGCGAAGAGATGGTGATACAAGTGCAATATGGATGGTAGATAAAGGTATTTGTAATCTGAAATTATAAAAACAGAAAGGTAGCAAGCGATAAAAGTGAGCGTAAATGGTATTGCAATGCTAGGAAACAAGGCCTAGGGTTCATACTTTCACTAGTGCAAGTTCTCTCAACAATAATAACATAATTGGATCATATAACTATCCCTCAACATGCAACAAAGAGTCACTCCAAAGACACTAATAGCGGAGAACAAACAAAGAGATTATGGTAGGGTACAAAACCACCTCAAAGCTATCCTTTTTGATCTATCTATTCAAGAGTCCGTAGTAAAATAACATGAAGCTATTCTTTCCGTTCAATCTATCATAGAGTTCATACTAGAATAACACCTTAAGACACAAATCAACCAAAACCCTAATGTCACCTAGATACTCCATTGTGACCTCAAGTATCCGTGGGCGTGATTATACAATATGCATCACACAATCTCAGATTCATCTATTCAACCAACACAAAGTACTTCAAAGAGTGCCCCAAAGTTTCTACCGGAGAGTCAAGACGAAAACGTGTACCAACCCCTATGCATAAGTTCATTGAACCCGCAAGTTGATCACCAAAACATACATCAAGTAGATCACGTGAATATCCCATTGTCACCACAGATAAGCACAGCAAGACATACATCAAGTGTTCTCAAATCCTTAAAGACTCAATCCGATAAGATAACTTCAAAGGGAAAACTCAATCCATTACAAGAGAGTAGAGGGGGAGAAACATCATAAGATCCAACTATAATAACAAAGCTCGCGATACATCAAGATCGTGCCAAATCAAGAACACGAGAGGGAGAGAGAGATCAAACACATAGCTACTGGTACATACCCTCAGCCCCGAGGGTCAACTACTCCCTCCTCATCATGGAGATCGCCGGGATGATGAAGATGGCCACCAGTGAGGGATCCCCCCCTCCGGCAGGGTGCCGGAACAGGGTCCCGATTGGTTTTTGGTGGCTACAGAGGCTTGTGGCGGCGGAACTCCCGATCTATCTACGTTGTCGATGTTTTTAGGGTATATGGGATTATATAGGTGAAATAATTCGGTCGGGGGGTGCTCGAGGGGCCCAGGAGACAGGGGCGCGCCCAGTAGGGGGGGGGCTCCTATCTCCTGGCCTCCTCGAGGCTCTTCTGACGTGAACTCCAAGTCTCCCGGATTATATTCTTCCCAAAAATCACGCTCCCGAAGGTTTTCATTCCGTTTGGACTCCGTTTGATATTCCTTTTCTTCGAAATACCGAAACATGCAATAAAACAACAATATGGGCTGGGCCTCCGGTTAATAGGTTAGTCCCAAAAGTAATATAAAAGTGTATAATAAAGCCCGTAATCATTCAAAATTGATAATAAAATAGCATGAATGCTTCATAAATTATAGATACGTTGGAGACGTATCATTCCACAGTGTGCAGTTTTCACGACTTTGAAGCACATTTTTCAAGAGTCAATTACTAATTCAAATATTTTTAAAGTCAGAGCACATATGAAGTTTTTTGCCCGACTTCAAGATGACATTATAGATTAGACTATCAATATATAGTGACATTGCATATCTAAAAAATCCATACACGCAACATTAATGTTGAGTTACTGATATCACACAATAAAAATGTTGTGTACTTTGCCTAGCGCCCAAACCATGGTGTGTGTGTGCTAACCACGAAGTCCTTCTTGTATAGATGTACTAACTTCCTGTTCTGTCGCGATATATGAAGGATTCTTCATAGCAATTGAATCTTTGCTTAATGTGTTGAGCCTCAATTCGCAACTAGCTGTAAATTGCTTTATTCTAACTTTTTTCCTGGTTGCATATTTGCGTATTTCTCCCTTTTTCATGCACACTTTCTTATATTTTGTGTTGGCTCCATGTTTGCATATATATTCTAACATTTTTTGCAATTGGGTCGAATCCGTTATTCTTTTGCTAAGTCGATAGGCTTTAAATGTTTTTTCAGTTTTCTTTATTGGTCATTAGTACATACCGCTCTTTATCATTTTTCCTTCTTTGTTCCTTGGCATCCATGAGATTACCATCCAAATTTCTTGCATGCATGAGAGTTTTGTATACTATATGAACATATTGTTGATTAAAAAGCTGATATAAATTTGCATCATAAATAGAGCATATGTAGCTACTTATAAATAAATTTAATTACGCAAGAGATAAGCATGAGAATATATGTGTTGTTTTCATGTTGAGGATCATCTTTTTCCTTCAAGCAATTTAGAAAGCAGAAAAATGATAACACAAGATGCAATCCAACTTATAAAAGAAAAAAAGTTGAACCAAACCCGGCAACTGTGTGCATGTAAATTCGCATAAGCAAACAAATGCATGCACGGAGAGAAAAGCTCAGGAGGGACGCGTGCATGCATATCAGCTGTAGACGACAATGATTCCATCAACTGTATCACGCCCGTGACGTGTATCGTTTGGCCACACGCGCTGCTGTCTATTCCTCCAACCTTATCTTCTCAGCTCCTCCCTAATCATCCCCTATCTCTCCCCAATGCCTTCTTCTCACTCACTCCCCGCAGCCCAAATCTCTCGAGCCTCCTGAGCACCTCCTCCTTCCTCCACATGCTCAGCACCTGATCCACCACCTCCCCCGCGCCCTCGCGCACACCGCACCACCGAGAACTCCGACATATCCTAGATCCTCTCCTTTCTTATTCTTCCTAGCCCCCACGCACGCCGAACCACCGGAACTCCACTGCCTCCTAGATCCTCTCTCCTCTCTCCTTCTTCCTTTCTTCCTCCCAATTCTTTTTTTCACTTGGCCATGAGCAGGAGAACGGACGCAGGGAGCCCTGCCGCATTGCCGTCGTGCCACTGCCACTACCACCATGGAAGTCGTCGCACCGCCGCCACCACCCTCTGCCTCACCTCCATGCGGGAGCACAACTACGACAACATCATTGACCGTACCAGGCCGTCCCTCGTCTCGCTTGCGTGGGACGCACTGCGGGCGGGAGTGGCGAGGCTGCTCACCGAAAGCATCTGATGTGCGGCCGAGACGTTAGTGCTTTATTATTACAAGGACTGCAAGTTAATTTCTTATAAACCGAGGGACTTTTATGCAAAATCGCTAGCAACAACGTACGACCAGAAACCCAATTTTCTTTATTATTAGGTAAAGATGTCAATATTAAACTTTTGTTTTGAATCTTATGGATCTGACATTCATGCTACAATAAATAAAATTACATGGATAAATATGTTAGGTAGCATTCCACACCAAAATTCTGTTCTTTTATCATTTACCTACTCGAGGACGAGCATGAATTAAGCTTGGGGATGCTTGCACGTCTCCAATGTATCTATAGTTTTTGGTTGTTCCATGCTATTATATTATCTGTTTTGGATGTTTTATATGCATTAATATGCTATTTTATTGGGACTAACCTATTAACCTAGAGCCCAGTGACAATTCCTATTTTTTTCCTTGTTTTTGAGTTTCGCGGAAAAGGAATACCAAACGGAGTCCAAACGGAATAAAACCTTCGCGATGATTTTTCTTGGACCAGAAGACAACCAGGAGATTTGGTGATGAAGTCGGAGGAGCCACGAGGCGGCCACAAGGACAGAGGGTGCGCCCAGGGGGATAGGGTGCGCCCCCCACCCTTGTGGGCCCTCCGTGACCCTCCTAACCTAATTCTTTCGCCTATATATTCCCATATATCCCCAAACCACCAGAAGCATCGCCACCGCAACCTTCTGTACCCATGAGATCCCATCTAGGTACCTTTTCCAGTGCCCTGCTGGAAGGGGATTCGATCATAGAGGGCTTCTACATCAACTTTATTGCCCTTCCGATGAAGCGTGAGTAGTTTACCACAGACCTACGAGTCCATAGCTAGTAGCTAGATGGCTTCTTCTCTCTCTTTGATTCTCAATACCATGTTCTCCTCGATGTTCTTAGAGATCTATTCGATGTAATATTTTTTTGTGGTGTGTTTGCCGAGATCCGATGAATTGTCAATTTATGATCAACTTATCTATGAATGTTATTTGAATCTTCTCTGAATTCTTATATGCATGATTTGATATATTTGTAATTTTCTTCGAACTATCGGTTTGGTTTGGCCAACTAGATTGGTTTTCTTGCAATGGGAGAAGTGCTTAGCTTTGGGTTCAATCTTGCGGTGTCCTTTCCCAATGATAGTAGGGGCAGCAAGGCACGTATTGTATTGTTGCCATTGAGGCTAAAAAGATGAGGTTTACATCATATTGCTTGAGTTTATTCCTCTACATCATGTCATCTTACTTAAAGCGTTACTCTATTCTTCATGAACTTAATACTCTAGATGCAGGCACGAGTCGGTCGATGTGTGGGGTAATAGTAGTAGATGCAGGCAAGAGCCGGTCTACTTGACATAGACGTGATGCCTATATTTCATAATCATTGCCTTGGATATCGTCATAACTTTGCACTTTTCTATCAATTGCTCGACAGTAATTTGTTCACCCACCGTATTATTTGCCTTCATGAGAGAAGCCTCTAGTGATACCTATGCCCCCCCGGGTTTATTTTCCATCATATTAGTTTCTAATCTACACTATTTTCCATCACATTAGTTTCCGATCTACTATTTTGTAATCTTTTGCAAGTGACTGTGAAGGGATTGACAACCCCTTTATCGCGTTTGGTGCAAGTTGTTTGATTGATTGTGCAGGTATTCGTGGCTTGTGTGTTGTCTCCTACTAGATTGATACCTTGATTCTCTAACTGAGGGAAATACTTATCTCTACTTTGCTGCATCACCCTTTCCTCTTCAAGGGAAAAACCAATGCAAGCTCAAGAAGTAGTGCTACCTCTTGAGCTTGCGTTGGTTTTCCCTTGAAGAGGAAAGGGTTTGCAGCAAAGTAGCATATGTATTTCCCTCAGTTTTGAGAACCAAGGTATCAATCCAGTAGGAGACAACGCACAAGTCACTGAATACCTGGACAAACAATCAACAACTTGTATCCAACGCGATAAAGGGGTTGTCAATCCCTCGACGGTCACTTGCAAAAGTGAGATCTGAAAGAGATAGATATAAGGTAAAGTAAATATTTTTGGTATTTTTGGTTTATAGATCGGAAAGTAATAGAGTTCAAAATAGTAGATCAGAAACTAGCAAGATGTAAACGAGATTCAATAATATGGAAAAGAGACCCTGGGGCCATAGTTTTCACTAGTGGCTTCTCTCAAGATAGCAAATATTACGGTGGGTGAACGAATTACTGTCGAGCAATTGATAGAAAAGCGCATAGTTATGATGATATCTAAGGCAATGATCATGAACATAGGCATCACGTCCGTGTCAAGTAGACCGACTCCTTCCTGCATCTACTACTATTACTCCACACATCGACCGCTATCCAGCATGCATCTAGAGTATAAGTTCATAAAGAACGGAGTAACGCATTAAGTAAGATGACATGATGTAGACGAATTAACTCAAGCAATATGATGCAAACCCCATCTTTTTATCCTCGATGGCAACAATACAATATGTGCCTTGCTGCCCCTACTGTCACTAGGAAAGGACACCGCAAGATTGAACCCAAAGCTAAGCAGTTCTCCCATTGCAAGAAAGATCAATCTAGTAGGCCAAACTAAACCAGTAATTCGAAGAGACTTGCAAAGATATAAAATCATGCATATAAGAATTCAGAGAATAACCAAATAATATTCATATAATCTGATCATAAATCCACAATTCATCGGATCTCGGCAAACACACCGCAAAAGAATATTACATCGAATAGATATCCAAGAACATCAAGGATAACATGGTATTGAGAATCAAAGAGAGAGAAGAAGCCATCTAGCTAATAACTATGGACCCGAAGGTCTGTGATAAACTACTCATGCTTCATCGGAGAGGTAATGGTGTTGATGTAGAAGCCCTCCATGATCGAATCCCCCTCCGGCAGGACGCCGGATAAGGTCCCTAGATGGGATCTCATGGGTACAGAAGGTTGCGGCAGTGGAAAAGTGGTTTCGTGGCTCTCCTGGATGTTTTCACGGTATAAGAGTATATATAGGCGAAGCAACTAGGTCAGGGGAGCTACAAGGGGCCCATGAGGGTGGGGGCATGCCCTCCTGCGTTGTGGCTTCCTCGTTGCGTCTCCGACTTCATCTCCAAGTCTTTTGGTTTTCTTTCGGTCCAAGAAAGATCATCGCGAAGGTTTCATTCCATTTGGTATTCCTTTTCTGCGAAACTTTAAAATAGGCAAAAAAAACAGAAACTGGCACTTGGCCCTCAGTTAATACGTTAGTCCCAAAAAATAATATAAAAGAGGATATAAATGCCTATTAAACATCCAAAACAGATAATATAATAGCATGGAACAATAAAAATTATAGATACGTTGGAGATGTATCAAGCAGCAGGAAGAATTTCTTGCGCTGTTGCCGGAGAGATCTACGCCAAGTCAAGACATACCAAGTACCCATCATAAAACTCTCATCTCTTGTGTTACATTATTTGCCATTTGCCTCTCATTTTCCTCTTCCCCACTTCTAAAATTATTTCCAAAAATATTTGCCCTTTTCTTCGCCCTTCTTCTGTTCGTCTCCTTCATTGCTTTCCGCTCATTCGTGTGTTGGTGTGCTTCCTACCTTCATGGCTCAACCAAAGAATGTTGTGTTGGGAAAGGTAGCATTTAATTTTTAAAAAAATCCTACGCTCACGCAAGATCTATCTTGGAGATGCATAGCAACGGGAGGGGGAGAGTGTGTCTAAGTATCCTCATAGATCGAAAGCTGAAGCGTTTGCCAATGCGGTTGATGTAGTCTAACTTCTTCTCATTCCTACCAATCAAGTACCAAACATACGACACCTCCGAGTTCTGCACACGTTCAGCTCGATGATGTACCTTGAACTCTTGATCCAGCAGAGTGTCGAGGAAGTAGAAGAGTTCCATCAGCATGGCGGTGTGGTGACGGTGATTGTGAAGTTATCCGCGCAGGGCTTCGCCTAAGCACTACGTGAATATGAACGGTGGAGTAAACTATGGAGAGGGACGCCGCACATGCCTAACAATCATTGGTGTGTGTTCTAGGTGCATCCCCCCTTCATATGTTTTGGTGGGAGGGAGAGGGAGCAGCCAGGGGGGCGCCCAGGTAGGAGGAATCCTACTTGGGGCCCTAGTCCTATTCGCCCCCTACCATAATTACCAGAGGGGGAAGGAAGGAGGAGGGAGGAGGGAAGGAAGGGGGAGGCCGAATCCCTCCCCTTCCTTTCTCTCTTCCCCTCTTTCCTTCCCCTCCAGGTTCGGCCTATATGGGAGCGCAGCAGCTGATACGTCTCAAACGTATCTATAATTTTTGATGTATTCATGCCATGTCTATAATGTTTCTTCATGATTTTGGTATGATTTGGTTAGAACTAACCCGGACTGACGTTGTTTTCAGCAGAACTACCATGGTGTTGTTTTTTGTGCAGAAATAAAAGTTCTCGGAATGCGCTAAAAACCAACAGAGATTTTTTTGGAAAATATAAAAAATACTGGAACGAAAAGTTATCGGAGGGGGGTACCATGGGCCCCACGAGGGTGGAGGGCGCCTCCACCCCCCTGGGGCGCGCCCCTGTGCCTCGTGGACTCTTCATGGGGCCCCCTTGTCGGTGTCAAAATTGGCAGATCTCGGGTAGGGGGTCCCGAACTGTGCGTCTAAGGATCAAAGGTAACAAGGAGGCAGGGGACACGATGTTTTACCCAGGTTTGGGCCATCTTAATGGAGGTAATACCCTACTTCCTACTTGATTGACTATGATGAATATAGGGGTTACAAGAGTTGAGTTACCTCGAGATCGTAAGGGCTAAACCCTAGATGTCTAGCTTGTATGATTATGATCTTTCCCTACGGACAAAACCCTCCGATTTATATAGACATCGAAGGGATCTAGGGTTGTGCATAGTCGGTTACAGAGGAAGGGAAATATATGATCCGAATGCCAAGCTTGCCATCTATGCAAAGGAGAGTCCCATCTAGACACGGGGAGATTCTTCTATCTTGTATCTTCATGGCCCATCAGTCCGACCCACATCACACAGCCCGGACGCCCGAGGACCCCTTAGTCCAGGACTCCCTCAGTAGCCCCTGAACCAGGCTTCAATGACAATATATCCGGCGCGCGGACTGTCTTCAACATTTTGAGGCGGGTTTCCCTTTTCCGAATACTTCAACATAGTTTTCCGCACACAAGAACTGTGTCCGGCCTTGCTTAACACGTACAACCTTAAGCTGTAAAAAGCAATAATTCTTATAATAACTGTGTTCGTGGGCCACTTTTTTGGCGAGACGTTATGTTCTAGCCTTGTTATGGTTCTGAACTGTTTTACAACCATGTTTCGTATTTTGAGGCACGACCATTGACACGTCTTGTCAAAGCAGAGATCATGCCCCCTTATCACGGGATTTTCATCATGAGGGTTTGGGTTATCCAACCGTGTTGTTCACACGTCCCCTAGGGAATAGGCGAGATTTAAGGCTTGGGAGGAGGCACTTGACATTCACTGCCTTTATAAGAAGATAAGGTTCCACCTTTTTACCCCACGCCTTCTCCTTCCTTTGCCTATCCGCCGCTCGAGCTCCAGTGCCCAAGTCTCAGTTCTTTCCTTTGCCCCCAAGCACTCCTGTCCATGTCCAGATCTAGAGCGCAGGGCAAGTGGATGGTCTCCTCTGTTACAGAGGAGAACATCACAGAGCTCCGAGAAGCTAGGTACCTAGCCACAGACATAGTCCACCGGTTTCTTGCCAAAAGGCAGATCATCCCCACTCCAGAGCCTAATGAAAGGGTAGTGTTCATCCCCCATTTCCTTCACGGACTAGGGTTTCCCCTTCATCCTTTTGTCTGCGGTCTTATGTTCTATTACGGGCTAGATTTTCATGCTCTAGCCCCAAATTCCTTCCTCAACCTCTCGGCGTTCATCATTATGTGTGAGGCATTCCTCCGCATCCCTCCCCACTTTGGTCTATGGCTCAAGGTCTTCAATGTGAAGCCGAAGGTGGTCGAGGGCCAACACGCAGAGTGCGGCGGCGCCATGATGAACAAGCTCCCCAACGTCAATTGGCCAACAGGGACCTTTGTGGAGAGCACCAAACGATGGTAGTAGGGGTGGTTCTATATCACGGAGCCCCGCGACGCCACATGGGCCGCCGATCCCGAGTTCAAATCTGGGCCCCCAATGCGGGATCCTGGCTTAATAAGGGCCTGGATTGGGAATCACCTGACAAGGTGACAATGCTGGAGAGCCACATCAAGGGCGTGATAAACAAGAAAACCAGCCTCCCCAGCATGATTCAGGTGATGCTTTTTCGCCGGATTCTCCCCTGTCAATGCCGATCTCAATATATGTGGGAATTCGACCCGGCCGGTCCTTGGACCGTGCAGCAGTTCTTTGGCACAACACACGAAGACATATGGAAGCTGCTCTTCAAGACTCAAAAGTCGTGGCCAGAGTCAACTGAAGACTGCGGCTATAACTGCACGCGCCCAGCCTTTCCAGTAAGTTTTATAATAACTTTTATTTGCAATTCCAAGGAGAATATTAAACCCTCTTACTTCCACAGGGCTGGACAAATAACGCGGATCAGATCAATTGTCCGGCTCCGCTTCCTGAAGACCAGGCCACTCCCTTGCTGACCAAGATGTTGGTTCCGGCGACGTACAAGGCGCCGGACAAGAAGGCCAAGAAGAAGGGCAAGGAGACCAAAGGTGGTCTCCGTTGTAAGGGTACTTCGGACGTTATGTCCGAAGACTCCGAAGCCTCCTCCTACCATGATGAAGAGGTAGAGGGGGAAGAGAGTAACTCTCCCCCCAAGGGGGGGGGAAGAAGAGGGGGGCTCCCGCGACTCTGGAGGCGAAGGCGGCCAAGAAGGGAAAACCTTCATTTTCGGACGACTCTGAAGCGGACGCTGATGCCACCCCAAAGCGGCACCCCAGGTCGAAGCCCTTGGCTTAATCGTAAGTATCCGAAGACACCATATACATATCCGATTTCGTACCTTATTGTTTTACCATACTAAAGTGAGCATTTACATCCCGGCATGCGATCTCCCCCAACGATCATCGTCATCTGGGAGCTCGCTAGGGACGAATGCGATGGAGAGCGAGTCACCCCCGCATATCTCTCCATCCACTGCTCGGGATAACACCGAAGTGATATCTCGAGAGACCGTGAAGGTGGTGGCAGTGGGTAATGCCTTTGTTGTCGAAGAGAGGGGGAAATCCACCCCTAGGAGACCGGTGATGGGGGAAAAGCTCAGTTTGGCCCCCAACTGAATATTATTCCCGAGACCAACACGACTCCAGAATCAGAACAACCACCCTCTTCAAGGGAGGGGGTGCGCCTTCTCCACCGGTGTCCTCTATTAATCCAGAGGCACCGGACACTCTGATGGAAGCGCTTCAAGGTGCTTCCATTGTGGAGGAGCACCGTACCCTGATGGGTACGGTGGTTGAATTTTTTTGGTCAAAAGCGGATTAAAAGCCTACACCAGCCTTCTAACAGGCTTTGAGGTATGTGAAGTAATGTATTTTTGGTTATTTACAAAAGGAATAACTGTGTATAGGTAGTAGCCCCTAAGACTCTGTTCGGTGTTTCCCGAAGAAGGGCCTAGCAGAGGATCAAATAATATATCACAGGACCTAACATATATGTCTATGTTGATGAGCAGGTTGCGAAGTTGGCGGCGGCCTTGCATGTAGCCGAAGTCTCCGAACTAAAGCGGAGGCTGGAGGCAAAACAAGGTATGTTATACCGAAGCTTGAACTGATATGAGTTCCAAGTTCTTATCTGACTAAGCTTTATATTTATGCTCATAGCTGACTCTTCTGAGGTTGAAGCCCTCAAGAGTTCGCTAGCCGCAGCCAAGACGGAGGTGAACGAGGAACGTACCGCTCGCCAAACACATGAGGCGAGGTTGGAAGAAGTCCAACAACAGCTCACATATGCCATAAAGAAATGTGAGTCTTTGGAGCGCAAGGTGTCGGATCAAGAATCTGATCTTACTGCAGTGCTCCAAAGTGCAAAGGAGGCCCGGGTTGAAGCCCAAGGTGCCTATTAGGAGATCCACAAGGCCAAGAAGATCGCGGCTGGTAAGACTTTTAATATGCAAAGCAAATATGCAAGGAGAAAGTATACCTTCTTGACACGCATTTGGAGTTCTCCAGGAGCATTTGTGGATTTTCCCCGAAGTGTTGTAGATGCTGTGGATTTCTTTCGAGCTAAGGAGGGGAGCTCAACAGAGAAACTGTTCTGGTTAGAATACCGTGAGCCAGAGCAGCCCTTGCCCCTCAGCGATCAGCTGAAACAGCTGACCGAGCTGCATAGGATGGCCGAGCTGGCCATGAAGGATGTCATAATCCGCTTTTGGGCAGCCGAACCAATACCTAATAGCTACTTCAGGCTTGTGAAGCGGCTGGTTGATGCCTGCCCAAGGTTAGATGCTATTAAGCGGTCAGTCTGCATCGAAGGTGCCCGGATTGCCTTCGCCCGTGTCACGGTACAATGGGTGAAGATGAATGCCACTAGTCTTGCAACCGAAGGACCACCCGCGGGCAAGGAGCATCGTACGCTGGAGAAGTACTTCAATGACGTCCTTGAAGGATCCCGTATTATAGAGGGCCTGTGCTCGAAGGACATGATGTTTGAATGATTGTATCCGCAATGCTCAAGCTGTGTAATGAAAACACAACGTTCATATAATGTTAGTCTTGTTTTATCTGAATTTATTTATCCTCCATTGCGGCTGTTTATTAAATCTGAGAGTTGGCTAGTCATCAGCTTCATCTCCTCACGCAGATATTACGGGGGTGTTCGGTATAGCACAAAAACACACTTAACCCAACGATTTGGTCCTTGAAGGAGGTGCTAGTGCAGCGAACCAGGCAATCAGACTATGCAGCTTTATCACTCTCACTTAGCCATAGGAGTTTGACAAAAGAATTATAGGCGCAACCCCTGGTATTGATCGGTGATCCGAACTTGGGCACTGGAAACACCTGACCAGGTTAAACTAGTCCTTTGTGTAACACGAAAAAAATTGCAAGAGATTTATACTGAGTCACCGAATAGCTGACCAGCTCTCGCCGCATCATGGCAGTCAGTTTTCGGCTTTCTATACTGAGGTGTTTGTCCGGCCAACCAGAAATACAATTGCAGTAGTTCTCCCTTTACTTCCTTAGCCGAACAATCGGAACATAAGGTAGTAACCACAGGAGCCGGGCAATCCAAGTATTAACCCAAGACATGATTCGGAGCTGATGCATATAATGCTAAATCCGGGACGCCGAATTGCGCTTGTGAAAGTGTTCGGACTTATAATAAATGTAATAGATGTACATGGCTGAATGGAGCCCCTGGTGATTTATGTCGGGCCGAGGTGTACATGGCAATCAAATGATAAAAAAGAATACGACAAAAGGAATAAGTCAGTACCAAGTAATTTGGGCGAAAAACTGCTTCCATGATAGTCTGATTGATTACGTCAAAACGTATTAATGCCATAAGCATCGAGGCTATTTTACATGTCGAGCGCAAAGGAAAGCTATGTACAGATATTTAAAATCATTGGGGGAGGCGATCTTAAAAGATCATTTAGGTACCCCCGCCGTACATTTGTGCTTCTTTTTCGCCTTGGTGTGTGATCCTTTGAGAGGATTAATGAAATAAGTTTTCATAAGGGGCCAGCAAAGGGGGCCCTTTGACACCATAAAAAGTGCGATCTAGGCTGTAATGATCCTGAAAAGGAAAACAAAGTTAAGAAAAATATAGATGGGGGTTCGGACACGGTTGACCCATATTGTGGACCTCATCCTCGATATACCTTTGTCGTCGCCCATTTTATTTTTAGTGCGTAATTATGAGCACGCGATACAAACGCCACTGTTTGGTTGGGGCAAAGACAGAGGCCGGATTGCTAGTCAAGCTCCTGGTTGGCTGGAATATCATTCTGTGGGGTAGTTCAGACTCGTTTGACAGGGTCCGGTGGATTGGATGCCGATGTGGAGTTCGGCGTGATAAAGCCGACCTGTACTTCTGCTGCGAGGGCCGTGGTGTGTTCCTCAGTATGGAGGGAGCGATCCATGTTTCCATGAACTGTTATAACACCGCGCGGGCCCGGCATTTTGAGTTTTAGATAGGTGTAGTGTGGAACCGCATTGAAGCGGGCAAACGCGGTTCATCGAGCAGTGCATGATAGCCACTGCGGAAAGGGACGATGTCGAAGATCAAGTCTTTGCTTTGGAAGTTGTCTGGCGAACCGAATACGACTTCCAATGTGATTGAGCCCATGCATCGGGCCTCTACACCAGGTATTACTCCTTTAAAGGTAGTTTTAGTGGGTTTGATTCTTGACGAGTCAATACCCATTTTCCGGACTGTGTCCTGATAGAGTAGATTAAGACTGCTGTCGCCGTCCATGAGGACTCTCGTGAGGTGGAATCCTTTGATAATAGGATCGAGGACTAATGCGGCTAATCCTCCATGACGGATACTGGTCGGATGGTCCCTGCAATCGAAGGTGATCGGGCATGCTGACCACGGGTTGAATTTTGGGGCGACTGGCTCTATCGCATAGATGTCCCTTAATGCGCGCTTGCGCTCCCTTTTGGGGATGTGCGCTCTCGCGTATATCATGTTCACCGTCTTGACTTCGGGGGGAAATTTCTTTTGTCCCCCCTGTGTTCGGTGGGCGAGGCTCCTCGTTGTCGTCCTCGCTGAGCGACCCTTTCCCCGTGTGTTCGGCGTTCAACTTGTCGGCCTGTTTGAAGACCCAACTGCTTCTGTTGGTGTGGTTAGGAGGCTTGTCAGGGGTGCCATGAATCGGGCAAGGTCGATCAAGTATTCGGTCCAGGCTAGATGAGCCGTCCTTGTTTCTTCTGAATGGCCTCTTCCATTGACCGGGCTTGGAGCCACTAAATCTGGCATTGACCGTTGTGTCTTCGGTATGGTCAGTGTTGCTTCGACGCTTGTTTTTGTTGCATCGGGGCCTGCGGTTTCTGTTCTTTACTTCGGAAGTGCCAGGATCACTGGTACTGTTGCTGCTACGCGCAAGCCAGCTGTCTTCCCCCGTGCAAAAGCGGGTCATGAGTGATGTGAGGGCTGCCATAGACTTCGGCTTTTCTTGGCCGAGGTGTCGGGAGCCACTCGTCACGGATGCTGTGTTTGAATGCTGCTAGAGCCTCAACGTCCGGATAGTTGATAATTTGGTTCTTTTTAACTAGGAACCGGGTCTAGAATTTTCCGGCCGACTCTCCGGGCTGCTGGACTATGTGACTAAGGTCATCGTCGTCCGGAGGTCGGATATAAGTGCCCTGGAAGTTGTTTCTAAAGGCGTCCTCCAGGTCTTCCCAGCTTCCAATAGAGTTTTCTAGGAGGCTGTTTAGCCAGTGCCGAGGTGGTCCCTTAAGCTTGAGAGGGAGGTATTTGATGGCATGTAGATCATCACTGTGAGCCATGTGAATGTGGAGAAGGAAATCTTCGATCCACACTGCGGGATCCGTCGTGCCATTGTATGATTCGATGTTCACGGGTGTAAACCCTTCTGGGAACTGGTGTTCCATCACCTCATCATTGAAGCATAGGGGGTGCATGGTGCCTCTATATCGGGCCACGTCACAGCGCAGTTGGATGGAGTCTGTATGCGATTTTCAGCCCGGGTGAAGTTATGCTTGTCGCGCAAGGCTTGATGGCCGTCTTCTTGCGCTGGGGCTCGGCCCCTTGATCCATATATGGATCTGGTCTAACCAACTCTATTATCTAGGTCCTATCGTAGGTCGTAAGTGTATCCTAAAGCTGTTGTCTCTTTACCTTTACGGTGGGGTGGTGCAGGCGGATGTTCGGCTTGAGTTGTCGCTCTGTCTCAGCCACGTGGTGGTCGATCAGGTCCGTCAGTAGCATTACGCTTGGGAGGTATAGGCTCTGGGGCCTCGTTGTTGAATTGGGGTAGCAGCTTTCGCTTCGGGTAACTCTTGGTTGGGCATCTGAGGCCGTATTCCTCGGCTGCTAGGACATCAGTCCATCTGTCATTGAGTAGATCCTGATCAACTTGAAGCTGTTGCTGCTTCTTTTTCAAGCTTCTTGCAGTGGCTATTAGTCGGCACTTAAATCGCTCTTGTTCGAAGGGTTCCTCTGGCATGATGAATTCTTCGTTGTCGAGGCTCTTGTCTTCTTCAGAGATTGGTATGTAATCATCATCCTCCGAACCCTCGTTCCTGATGGGACTGTCGGGGTTGACTTGCCCCTCCTCCCAATCATCATGTTAGGTTGTTGGTTCGACCGGGGCTTCTTGGTCTTCGGCGTTATCCAGAGTATTGTTGCCTTCGGTGCCTATATTACTATCTTTTTCTCAGCGTGGTTTAGAGCGGCACTTATGACAATGACGCTTTGGTGGTGCCTCAGGAGAATTATTCTTGACTGGGTCCGTCCCATCTTCGTCGTCATCCTCTTTGGGTGTATCCACCATATACACGTCATAAGTAGAGGTGGCCGTCCAACGTCCGATAAGCGGCGGGTTTGGTAAGCGCCCGGTAAGAGGTGGCCGTCCAGCGTCACTGCTCTCAGCCCATAGTGCGGGTTGGGCATAGTTCGGCAGCGATTCTTCCATAATGGCGAATGATCGCATTAGGTCAAGAGCCTCGTTTAAGGGCAAGGTATGGACAAGGAAGCAAGGATCCATGGAGCGAGACGGGACAAGAGTTCCCTGGCCGGGCTCGTGGAACACATACCTTGAGAGTTCGGAGTTGGTGCGCGGAGGTGAGTTTGGCTTAGTGAGGATAAAGGGAGCCAGGAGTGACATCGGGCCGGCCGGTGAAGCGATTCCCTCCATATCTCCGGTATTAAGCTCTATGGTTGTGAAAAGCCCGGCGGGTTCCAACCTCCCATCTTCGGACTCGGTGAGGAGTTCCGGATCTGAGGCCGGAATAGTGGTTGGGGCCGCGAGCCCTTGGAAGATCAAGTCTCCTCGGACATCATCGACATAGTTTAAGTTTCTGAAACTGATCTGATGACCAGGGCGTAGCTGTCGATCTTCTCCAGATGGCCAATCGAATTGGCACATAGTGCGAAGCCGCCGAATACGAAGATTTGGCCAGGGAGAAAGGTCTCCCTCAGGGCGGTGTTAACGTGGATGTTTGATGGAGCCATCGAGCCTTCTGGTGACGACACTGTGGAACTCTTAATGAAAGCACCAATGTCGGTGTCAAAACCGACAGATCTCGGGTAGGGGGTCCTGAACTGTGTGTCTAAGGATCGAAGGTAACAAGGAGGCAGAGGACACGATGTTTTACCCAGGTTCGGGCCCTCTTAATGTAGGTAATACCCTACTTCCTGCTTGATTGACTATGATGAATATAGGGGTTACAAGAGTTGATCTACCTCGAGATTGTAATGGATAAACCCTAGATGTCTAGCCTGTATGATTGTGATCTTGCCCTACGGACTAAACCCTCCGGTTTATATAGACACCGGAGGGATCTAGGGTTTTACAGAGTCGGTTACAGAGGAAGGACAATATATGATCCGAACGCCAAGCTTGCCATCCACGCAAAGGAGAGTCCCATCCGGAGACGAGGAGATTCTTCTATCTTGTATCTTCATGGCCCATCAGTCCGGCCCACATCACATAGCCCGGACGCCCAGGGACCCCTTAGTCCAGGACTCCCTCACAGCTGACTTGTTCTCGACGCCAACCTCTCCTATAAATGCCCAAACCTCTAGAAAATAACCTAGATCGGGAGTTCTGCCGCCGCAAGCCTCTGTAGCCACCAAAAACCAATCGGGACCCTGTTCCGGCACCCTGTCGGAGGGGGGATCCATCACCGGTGGCCATCTTCATCATCCCGGCGCTCTCCATGACGAAGAGGGAGTAGTTCACCCTTGGGGCTGAGGGTATGTACTAGTAGTTATGTGTTTGATCTCTCTCTCTCTCTCTCTCTTGTGTTCTTGATTCGGCACGATCTTGATGTATCGCGAGCTTTGCTATTATAGTTGCATCATATCACGTTTTCCCCCCTCTACCTTCTTGTAGTGGATTGAGTTTTCCCTTTGAAGTTATTTTATCGGAGTCTTTAAGGATTTGAGAACACTTGATGTATGTCTTGCATGGGATACCCGTGGTGACTATGGGGTATTCTATTGATTCACTTGATGTATGTTTTGGTGATCAACTTGCGGGTTTCGTGACCTTGGGAATCTATGCATAGGGGTTGGCACACGTTTTCGTCTTGACACTCTGGTAGAAACTTTGGGGTACTCTTTGAAGTTCCTTGTGTTGGTTTGAATAGATGAATCTGAGATTGTGTGATTCATATCGTATAATCATACCCACAGATACTTGAGGTGACATTGGATTATCTAGGTGACATTAGGGTTTTGGTTGATTTGTGTCTTAAGGTGTTATTTTACTATGAACTCTAGGGATGTTTAGGAATATCCCAATGGATTGATCGGAAAGAATAACTTTGAGGTGGTTTCGTACCCTACAATAATATCTTCGTTTGTTCTCCGCTATTAGTGACTTTGGAGTGACTCTTTGTTGCACGTTGAGGGATTGTTATATGATATAATTATGTTATTATTGTTGAGAGAACTTGCACTAGTGAAAGTATGAACCCTAGGCATTGCTTCGAAGCATTGCAATACCATTTTTGCTCACTTTTGTTACTTGCTACCTTGATGTTTTTATAATTTCAGATTACAAAAACCTATATCTACCATCCATATTGCAGTGGTATCTCCATCACTTCGCCGAACTAGTGCACCTATACAATTTACCATTGTATTGGGTGCGTTGGGGACACAAGAGACTCTTCGTTATTTGGTTGCAGGGTTGTTTGAGAGAGACCATCTTCATCCTATGCCTCCCACAGATTGATAAACCTTAGGTCATCCACTTGAGGGAAATTTGCTACTATCCTACAAACCTCGGCACTTGGAGGCCCAACACTGTCTACAAGAAGAAGGTTGTGTAGTAGACATCAAGCTCTTTTCTAGCGCCGTTGCCGGGGAGGTTAGTGCTTGAAGCTATATCTTTAGGTCTTGCAATGGAATAATTTTTGTTTCTTGTTTTATCACTAGTTTAGTCTATAAAATAAAATTGCAAAAAATGGAATTAAGGGTGCCTCATATGCTTCATCTTTTTAATATCTTTTGTGAAAATGATGGAAAGGAAAATTGTGCTCAAGTGTTAGAAGAAGAATGCATTAAAATGTTTGGCACTAAATATTTGAATGATGAGTATGATTGCAATGTTGTTAGTATGAATTCTTTGAATATCCATGATGCTAATGATATGCAAAGCCACAAGCTTGGGGATGCTATGTTTCATGAAGATGATATTTTTAGTGCCCCAAGTTTTGATGAGAAAATGTATTATGATGATAGCATGCCTCCTATTTATGATGATTATATTGATGAAAGTGGGTTTGGACTAGTGTCAACTTTAGAAAGTAATGATCCCACTATTTTGGAGGATGTTCAATCTTATTATAATGATAAAAGTGGATTTGGAGAGGCAATGACTTTATTTAGTGATGAATCCACTATTTCGGAAGAGGTTCCAATTGAATATGAGAACAAAGTTGCTATCTATGATGATTATTGTGATGACTTTCATGCTATAAAGAATAATAATAACCATGAAACTTGTCATCATGATTTTAATTTTCAATTTGATTATGCCTCACATGATAGTTATTTTGTTGAGTTTGCTCCCACTACTATTCATGAGAAGAAGTTTGCCTATGTGGAGAGTAATAAAATTTGTATGCTTGTAGATCATGAAAAGAATGATTTATGTGATGGTTATATTGTTGAATTTATTCATGATTCTACTGAAAATTATTATGAGGGAGGACTTTATGCTTGTAGGAATTGCAATAATATCAAGTTTCCTCTGTATGTGTTAAAAATCTTGAAGCTATGCTTGTTTTGCTTTCTTATGCTAGGTTATTTATGTTACCATAAGTTGTTTTCTCACAAAACCCTATGCATAGGAAGTTGGTTACACTTAAATGTGCTAGTCATATGCTTCATGATTCTCCTGTTATGTTTCAATTCTTATCTTTTATGTGAGCATCATTGTCATCATCATGCCTAGCTAAAAAGGCATTAAAGAAAAGCGCTTGTTGGGAGACAGCCCAATATTTACCCCTACTATTTTTGTGTGTTCACATGTTTAAGCTAATTTATTAATCATGTTTTATAGCTTTTGTTTCAATAAAGTGCCAAGTAAAGCCTTTGGGAAGACTTGGGTGAAAGTTACTGTGATCTTGCTGTAAAAAACAGAAACTTTGCGCTCATGAGAGTAGCTGTCTTTTTTTTACAGAAGAGTGCATTTAAGTTGATTAATTTTTTTTAGAAGATTAATAGACAAATTAATCACGTCCACCAATTTATTTCAGAATTTTAGTTACAGAAGTATTCGAGAGTTACAAATTACTACACGTTGTTCTGTTTTTGATAGATTCTGTATTCTATGTGTTGTTTGCTTATTTTGATGAATTTATGAGTACTATCGGAGGGTACGAACCATAGAGAAGTTGGAATACAGTAGATATTACACCAATATGAATTTATAATGAGTTCACAACAGCACCAAAAGTGGTGATTTATTTTCTTATACTAACGAAGCTTACGAGTTTTCTGTTGAGTTTTGTGTTGTGAAGTTTTCAAGTTTTGGGTAAAGATTCGATGGACTATGGAATAATGAGTGGCAAGAGCCTAAGCTTGGGGATAACCAAGGCACCCCAAGGTAATAATGAAGGACAACCAAGAGCCTAAGCTTGGGGATGACAAAGGCACCCCAAGGTAATAATGAAGGACAACCAAGAGCCTAAGCTTGGGGATGCCCCGGATGGCATCCCCTCTTTCGTCTTTGTTCATTGGTAACTTTACTTGGGGCTATATTTTTATTCACCACATGATGTGTGTTTTGCTTGGAGCGTCATTTTATTTTTATTTTATTTTGCTTGCTTTTTGAATAAAGTACTTAAGATATGAAATTATTAAATGTTAGGAGAGTCTTCACATAGTTGTATAATTATTCAACTACTCATTGATCTTCACTTATATCTTTTGAAGTAAATTGTCGTTTGCTCTAGTGCTTCACTTATATCTTTTAGAGCACAACGGTGGTTTTATTTTTGAAGAAATAGATGAACTCTCATGCTTCACTTATATTATTTTTAGAGTCTTAAATAGCATGGTAATTTTCTTAGGTTATGAATTTAGTCGTAATATGAAGGGCATCCAAGAGGGATATAATAAAAACTTTCATATGAAGTGCATTGAATACTATGAGAAGTTTGGTTCTCTATGATTGTTTTGAGATATGAAGATGATGGTATTAGAGTGATGATAGTGGAGTAGTTGTGAATTTGAGAGATACTTGTGTTAAGGTTTGTGATTTCCGTAGCATGCACGTATGGTGAACCGTTATATGATGAAGTTGGAGCATGATTTATTTATTGACTATCTTCCTTATGAGTGGCGGTCGGGGACGAGCGATGGTATTTTCCTACCACTATATCCCCCGAGGAGCATTCTTTTTGATAACTAATAGATTTTTGCAATAAGTATGTGAGTTCTTTATGACTAATGTTGAGTCCATGGATTATACACACTCTCACCCTTCCACCATTGCTAACCTCTCTAGTACCGCGCAACTCTCACCGGTACCATACACCCACCATATACCTTCCTCAAAACAGCCACCATACCTACCTATTATGGCATTTCCATACCCATTTCGACATATATTGCCATGAAACTTTCCATCGTTCCATTTATTATGACACGCTTCATCATTGTCATATTGCCTTGCATGATCATGTAGTTGACATCGTATTTGTGGGAAAACCACTGTTCATAATTCTTTCATACATGTCACTCTGATTCATTGCACATCCCGGTACACCGCCGGAGGCATTCATACAGTCATATTTTTTCTAAGTATCAAGTTGTAATTCTTGAGTTGTAAGTAAATAAAAGTGTGATTGTCTTCATTATTAGAGCATTGTCCCAGTGAGGAAAGGATGATGGAGACTATGATTCCCCCACAAGTCGGGATGAGACTGCGGACAAAAGAAAAAATCGGCCAAAAAAAGAGAAGGCCCAAACAAAAAAATAAAACAAATATGAGAGAAAAATAGAGAAGGGGCAATGCTACTAGCATTTTACCACACTTGTCCTTCAAAGTAGCACCATGATCTTCATGATAGAGAGTCTCCTATGTTGTCACTTTCATATACTAGTGGGAATTTTTCATTACAGAACTTGGCTTGTATATTCCAATGATGGGCTTCCTCAAATTGCCCTAGGTCTTCGTGAGCAAGTGAGTGGGATGCACACCCACTTAGTTTATTTTTGAGCTTTCATACACTTATAGCTCTAGTGCATCCCTTGCATGGCAATCCCTACTCACTCACATTGATATCTATTGATGGACATTCTCCATAGCCCTTTGATACGCCTAGTTGATGTGAGACTATCTTCCTCTTTATGTCTTCTCCACAACCATCATATTCTATTCCACCATAGTGCTATGTCCATGGCTCACTCTCATGTATTGCGTGAAACTTGAATAAGTTTGAGAATACTAAAGTATGAAACAATTGCTTGGCTGAAACCGGGGTTGTGCACGATTTAAATATTTTGTGTGATGAGGATAGAGCATAGCCAGTCTATATGATTTTGTAGGGATAGCTTTATTTGGCCATGCTATTTTGAGAAGACATGATTGCTTTGTTAGTATGCTTGAAGTATTATCGTTCTTATGTCAATATTAAACTTTAGTTTCGAATCTTATGGATCTGAATATTCTTGCCACAATAAATAAGATTACATTGATAAGTATGTTAGGTAGCATTCCACATCAAAAAAATTCTTTTTATCATTTACCTACTCGAGGACGACCAAAAAATAAGCTTGGGGATGCTGACACGTCTCCAACGTATCTATAATTTTTGATGTATTCATGCCATGTTTATAATATTTCTGGATGATTTTGGTATGATTTGGTTAGAACTAACCCGGACAGACGCTGTTTTCAGCAGAACTACCGTGGTGGTGTTTTTTATGCAGAAATAGAAGTTCTCGGAATGCGTTGAAAATCAATGGAGTTTTTTTTGGAAAATATAAAAAATACTGGAACGAAAAGTTATCGGAGAGGAGTCCTGTGGGCCCCATGAGGGTGGAGGGCGCCCTCAGCCCCCTAGGGCGCGCCCCTATGCCTCGTGGACTCTCCGTGGGGCCCCTGACTTGTTCTCGACGCCAACCTCTCCTATAAATCCCCAAACCTCCAAAAAATAACCTAGATCGGGAGTTCCGCCGCCGCAAGCCTCTATAGCCACCAAAAACCAATCGGGACCCTGTTCCGGCACCCTGCTGGAGAGGGGATCCATCACCGGTGGCCATCTTCATCATCCCGGTGCTCTCCACGACGAGGAGGGAGTAGTTCACCCTCGAAGCTGAGGGTATGTACCAGTAGCTATGTGTTTGATCTCTCTCTCTCTCATGTTCTTGATTCAGCACGATCTTGATGTACCGCGATCTTTTCTATTATAGTTCGATCATATCATGTTTTCCTGCTCTACCTTCTTGTAATGGATTGAGTTTTCCCTTTGAAGTTATTTTATCGGATTGAGTCTTTAAGGATTTGAGAACACTTGATGTATGTCTTGCGTGGGATACCCGTGGTGACAATGGGGTATTCTATTGATTCACTTGATGTATGTTTTGGTGATCAACTTGTGGGTTCTGTGACCTTGGGAATCTATGCATAGGGGTTGGCACACGTTTTCGTCTTGACTCTCCGGTAGAAACTTTGGGGCACTCTTTGAAGTTCTTTGTGTTGGTTTGAATAGATGAATCTGAGATTGTGTGATGCATATCATATAATCATACCCGTGGATACTTGAGGTGACATTCGAGTATCTAGGTGACATTAGGGTTTTGGTTGATTTGTGTCTTAAGGTGTTATTTTACTACGAACTTTAGGGCTGTTTAGGAATAGCCCAATGGATTGATCGGAAAGAATAACTTTGAGGTGGTTTCGTACCCTACCATAATCTCCTCGTTTGTTCTCCGCTATTAGTGACTTTGGAGTGAATCTTTGTTGCACGTTGAGGGATTGTTATATGATCTAATTATGTTATTATTGTTGAGAGAACTTGCACTAGTGAAAGTATGAACCCTAGGCCTTGCTTCGAAGAATTGCAATACCATTTTCGCTCACTTTCGTTACTTGCTACCTTGTTGTTTTTATAATTTTAGATTACAAAAACCTATATCTACCATCCACATTGCACTGGTATCACCATCTCTTCGCTGAATTAGTGCACCTAGACAATTTACCATTGTATTGGGTGTGTTGGGGACACAAGAGACTATTTGTTATTTGGTTGGGTTGTTTGAGAGAGACCAACTTCATCCTACGCCTCCCACGGATTAATAAACCTTAGGTCATCCACTTGAGGGAAATTTGCTACTGTCCTACAAACCTCTACACTTGGAGGACCAACACCGTCTACAAGAAGTAGGTTGTGTAGTAGACATCAACAACCCATGCTGGCTGTTGCATTTCCCCTCTTGGCCCATTAGGCCCATACCTTTGCCGGGGGTGCCCGGTGACCCGATACGTACCTGGTACCCCCAGAACACTTTCGGTGTCCGAATACTATCGTCCTATATATCAATCTTTACCTCTCGACCATTTAGAGACTCCTCGTCATGTCCATGATCTCATCCGGGACTCCGAACAACATTCATTCACCAAATCACATAACTCATATAATATTAAATTGCCATCGAACGTTAAGCGTGCGGACCCTACGGGTTCGAGAATTATGTTGACATGACCGAGACACCTCTCCGGTCAGTAACCAATAGCGGAACCTGGATGCTCATATTGGCTCCCACATATTCCCTTTGTCCGTTATGACAACATACGTTATTCCCTTTGTCATCAGTATGTTACTTGCCCGAGATTCAATCGTCGGTATCTTCATACCTAGTTCAATCTCGTTACTGGCAATTCTCTTTACTCATTTCATATTGCATCATCCTGCAACTAACTCAATATTCACTTTGCTTGCAAGGCTTCTTATGATGTGCATTACTGAGAGGGCCCAGAGATACCTCTCCGATACTCGGAGTGACAAATCCTAATTTTGATCTATGCTAACCCAACAAACACCTTCGGAGATACCTGTAGAGCATCTTTATAATCACCCAGTTACGTTGTGACATTTGATAGCACACAAGGCATTCCTCTGGTATCCGGGAGTTGCATAATCTCATAATCGGAGCAATATGTATTTGACATGAAGAAAGCAATAGCAATAAAACTGAACTATCATAATGCTAAGCTAACGAATGGGTCTTGTCCATCACATCATTCTACTAATGATGTGATCCCGTTCATCGAATGACCACACATGTCTATGGTTAGGAAAATTAACCATCTTTGGTTAACGAGCTAGTCTAGTAGAGGCTTACTAGGGACACAGTATTTTGTCTATGTATTCACACATTATCAAGTTTCCGGTTAGTACAATACTAGCATGAATAATAAACATTTATTATGAAATAAGGAAATATAAAATAACAACTTTATTATTGCCTCTAGGGCATATATCCTTCAGTCTTCCACTTGCACTAGAGTCAATAATGTAGTTCACATCGCCATGTGATTAACACCCATAGTTCACATCGACATGTGACCAACATACAAAGGGTAAATAATCTAGTTCACATCGCCATGTGATTAACACCCAAAGAGTACCAAGGTGTGATCATGTTTTGCTTGTGAGAGAAGTTTAGTCAATGGGTCTGTCACATTCAGATCTGTATGTATTTTGCAAATTTCTATGTCTACAATACTCTGCAAGGTGCTACTCTAGCTAATTGCTCCAATTTCAATATGTATCCAGACCGAGACTCAGAGTCATCTAGATTAGTGTTTAAAGCTTGCATCATAGTAACCCTTTATGATGAACCCTTTATCACCTCCATAACCGAGAAACATTTCCTTAGTCCTTTAAGGATAATTTTGACCGTTGTCTAGTGATCTACTCCTGGATCACTACTGTAACCCCTTGCCAAACTCATTGGCAAGGCACACAATAGGTCTATGAGGACTCACAAGTATAGGGGATCTATCATAGTCCTTTCGATAAGTAAGAGTGTCGAACCCAACGAGGAGCAGAAGGAAATGTCAAGCGGTTTTCAGTAAGGTATTCTCTGCAAGCACTGAAATTATCGATAACAGATAGTTTTGTGACAAGGTAATTCATAACGGGTAACAAGTAACAAAAGTAAACAAGGTGCAGCAAGGTGGCCCAATTCTTTTTGTAGCAAAGTACAAGCCTGGATGAACTCTTATATAAAGCAAAGTGCTCCCGAGGACACATGGGAATTATTGTGAAGCTAGTTTTCATTATGCTCATATGATTCACGTTCGTTACTTTGATGATTTGATATCTGGGTGGACTGGTGCTTGGGTGATGTCCTTACTTGGACAAGCCTCCCACTTATGATTAACCCCTCTCATAAGCATCCGCAACTACGGAAGAAGAGTTAAGGCAAACCTGACCATAGCATGAAACATATGGATCCAAATCAGCCCCTTATGAAGCAACGCATAAACTAGGGTTTAGGCTTTTGTCACTCTAGCAACCCATCATCTACTTATTACTTCCCAATGCCTTCCCCTAGGCCCAAATCATGGTCAAGTGTCATTGTAGTTGACGTTCACATAACACCACTAGAGGAGAGACAACATACATCTCATCAAAATATCGAACGAATACCAAATTCACATGATTAATTATAACAAGACTTCCCCCATGTCCTCAGGAACAAACATAACTACTCACAAAGCATATTCATGTTCATAATCATAGGGGTATTGAATAGCATTATGGATCTGCACATATGATCTTCCATTGAATAAACCAACTAGCATCAACTACAAGGAGTAATCAACACTACTAGCAACCCACAGGTACCAATCTGAGGTTTTGAGTCAAAGATCTGATACAAGAGATGAACTAGGGTTTGAGAGGAGATGGTGCTGGTGAAGATGTTGATGGAGATTGACCCCCTCTCGATGAGAGGATCGATGGTGATGATAATGGCGATGATTTCCCCCATCCCGGAGGGATGTTTCCTCGGCAGAACAGCTCCGCCGGAGCCCTAGATTGGTCCTACCCAGGTTCCACCTCAAGAAGGAGGCACTTCGTCCTGAAAGCTTCTCTCTGATTTTTTCCAGGGTAAAATACACTATATAACAGAAGATGGCAGTCGGAGGCCTGCTAGGGGGCCCACGAGGTAGGGGGCGCGCCCAGGGGGTAGGGCGCGCCCTCCACTCTCGTGGCTGACTGGTGGCCCCCCTCTGGTGCTTTCCTCGCCAAATATTTTTAATATATTCCAAAACTGATCTCGTGAAGTTTGAGGACTTTTGGAGTTGTGCAGAATAGGTCTCTAATATTTGCTCCTTTTCCAGTCCAGAATTCCAGCTGCCGGCATTCTCCCTCTGCATGCAAACCTTATAAAATTAGAGAGAAAAGGCATAAGTATTGTGGTATAATGTGTAATAACAACACATAATGCAATAAATGTTGATATAAAAGCATGATGCAAAATGGATGTATCAGTCTGGTACACAGCATGGCATACTTTATAGAACCTGAGGCATAGGGAATGACTTTCATTTTCGCTCTATCTTCTGCCATGGTTGGGCTTTGAGTCTTACTCAACTTCACACATTGCAATACAAACAAGAACCCTTTCTTTGACTGATTCATTTTGAACATCTTCAAAACTTTGCCAAGGTATGTGCTTTGTGAAAGTCCTATTAAGCGTCTCCTATAGATTTGATGCCCAATATGTAAGTAGCTTCACCGAGGTTTTTCATTAAAAAATTCTTATTCAAATATCCTTTTATGATATCCAGAAATTCTATATCATTTCCAATCAACAATATGTCATCCACATATAATATCAGAAATGCTACACAGCTCCCACTCACTTTCTTGTAAATACAGGCCTCACCATAAGTCTATATAAAACCATATGCTTTGATCACCTTATCAAAGTGTAAATTCCAACTCCGAGATGCTTGCACGAGTCCATAGATGGATCGCTGGAGCTTGCACACTTTTCTAGCACCTTTAGGATTGACAAAACCTTCTGGTTGCATCATATACAACTTTTCTTTTAATATCCATTAAGGAATGCAGTTTTTTGACATCTATTTGCCAGATTTCATAATCATAAAATGTGGCAATTGCTAACATGATTCAGACAGACTTTAGCATCACTACGGGTGAGAAAGTCTGATCGTAGTCAACTCCTTGAACTTTGTCGAAAACCTTTTGTGACAAGTCAAGATTTGTAGATAGTGACATTACTATCAGCGTCACTCTTCTTCTTGAAGACCTACTTATTCTCAATGGCTTGCCGATCATCAGGCAGTCCACCAAAGTCCACACTTTGTTCTCAAATATGGAACCTATCTCAGATTTTATGGCCTCAAGTCATCTGTTGGAATCTGGGCTCATCATAGCTTCTTCATAGTTCGTAGGTTTGTCATGGTCAAGTAACATGACTTCTAGAATAGGATTACCATACCACTTTGGTGCTGATCATGCTCTCGTTGACCTATGAGGTTTAGTAGTAACTTGATCTGAAGTTTCATGATCATTATCATTAGCTTCCTCTCTAGTTGGTGTAGGCATCACGGGAACGGATTTCCCGGATGAGATACTTTACAAATTGAGAGAAGGTACAATTACCTCATCAAGTTCTACTTTCCCCCCTGAGGGAGTCCTGGACTAGGGGGTCCTCGGACAGCCAGACTATATACTTTGGCCGGACTGTTGGACTATGAAGATACAAGATAGAAGACTTCGTCCTGTGTCCGGATGGGACTCTCCTTTGTGTGGAAGGAAAGCTTGGCAATTTGGATATGTAGATTCCTTTCTCTGTAACCGACCTTGTACAACCCTAGCCCCCCGGTGTCTATATAAACCAGAGGGTTTGGACTTCTAGGGTTGAGCAACAATCATAATCATAGGCTAGCTTCTAGGGTTTAGCCATTATGATCTCGTGGTAGATCAACTCTTGTAACACTCATATTAATCAAGATCAATCAAGCAGGAAGTAGGGTATTACCTCCATAGAGAGGACCAGAACCTGGGTAAACATTGTGTCCCCCGCCTCCTATTACCATTAGCCTTGGACGCACAGTTCAGGACCCCCTACCCGAGATCCGCTGGTTTTGACACCGACATTGGTGCTTTGATTGAGAGTTCCACTGTGTCGTCACCGTAAGGCTTGATGGCTCCTTCAATCATCTACAACAACGCAGTCCAGGGTGAGGTCTTCCTCCCCGGACAAATCTTCGTATTCGGAGGCTTCGCACTATGGGCCAACTCGTTTGGCCATCAGGAGCAGATCCACAGCTACGCCCCCGGGAATTAGGTCAGGTTTGGAAGCTTGAACTACACCGCCGACGTCCGCGGAGATTTGATCTTCGACGGATTCAAGCCCATGACAGCCGCACCCTGCCGCCACGATGAACATGACCCAAATCTGTCATCAGACTTTGCTCAGGAGATAGCGCATGTAACCGCTCTGGCCCTAGATCCAGAGCAGAGCGCGCCATCCGAGGACGGGAAGCTCAACCTCGCCATGGAAGCCACAGACTCAGCGGCGCTAGAGCCGAACACAGATCTGACCTCCAACGAGCCATGTGTCATCGGAACCTCGGACTCATCTCCGGCCATAGGCTCCGAACCGCGTGTATCCGCACCCATCGAATCTGACTGGGCGCCGATCTTAGATTTCAGCTCCGCGGACATCTTCCAGCACTCACCCCTAGGTGATGTGTTAAACTCATTAAAGTCTCTCTCCTTGTCATGAGATTCTTGGCCGAACTATGTCTAGCTTGAGTGGGAAGCGGACGACGAAGAATTTCGTTCCCCACCCACCACCCACTTGATAGCCACTGTCGATGACTTGACCGACATGCTTGATTTCGACTCCAAAGACATCGACGGTATGGATGACGATCCCAGTGAAGAACAGGAACCACCGCCCACAAGGCGCTGGATAGCCACCGCCTCATACGACATATACATGGTGGATACGCCCAAAAAAGACAATGGCAATGACAAAAAGGATCTAGTTGAGGATAAACCTCCTGAGAAACAGCCGAAGCGCCGACGTCAGCGGTGCCGCTCTAAACCACGCCATAGTAAAAATAGCGATACCGGCACAAGAGAAAATAGCACTCCAGATGATGCCGAAGATAATGAAGACCCCGCTGAGCCAACCTCCAAACAGGAGGAATGGGACGATGGGCGAGTCAGCCTTGGCGAACAGGCCATGAACAAAGACTCGGAGGATAGCAACTACCTTCCGCTCTCTGAAGACGAGGTTAGCCTTGGTGACGGAGATTTCATCGTGCCTGAAGAGCCCGCCGAACAAGAACGCTTTAAGCGTCAGCTAATTGCCACTGCAATAAGCCTGAAAAAGAAGCAGCAGCAGCTTCAAGCTGATCAAGATCTGCTCAACGAAAAATGGATTGATGTCCTGGCAGCCGAGGAATACGGCCTCGAGCGCCCAAGCAAAAGCTACCCAAAGCGCAAATTATTACCACAGTTCGATGACGAGGCGCTGGAACCCAACCTACCAAGGTGCAATGCAGCCGACCGACCACCACATGGCCGGGATAAAGAGGCACCTCGAGCCAAACACCAGCCCGCATTACCTCACCGAACAGACAGAAATACAACAACTCGAGGGTACACACATGACCTGCGACGTGACTTGTGAAAGAGAGCAGGTCAGACAAGATCGATCTATGGATCACAGGGGCATGCCCCGACGTGCGATGATGGCCATCTGGTCGAACATGACAAGCATAATCACACCCGGGCCAAAAACCGCAAACGAGCTCCATCCGAGCTACGACACGACCTGGCTCGATACAAAGGCGCTGCACACCCCCTTTGCTTCGCTGACGAAGTAATGGGACACGATTTCCCAGATGGGTTTAAATCCGTAAACATCGAATCATATGATGGCACAGCAGACCCCGCGGTGTGGATTGAGGATTTTCTTCTCCACATTCATATGGCCCACAGTGACGATCTTCACGCCATCAAATACCTCCCGCTCAAACTCAAGGGACCAGCTAGATACTGGTTAAACAGTCTGCCCGGAAACTCCATTCACAGCTGGGAGGAATTGGAGGACGCCTTCCTCGACAACTTCCAAGGCACATATGTCCGACCTCCGGATACCGATGACCTAAGTCATATAATCCAACAGCCCGGAGAGTCAGCCAGGAAATTCTGGACTCGGTTCCTAACCAAAAAGAACCAAATCGTCAACTGTCCGGACGTCGAAGCCCTAGCGACCTTTAAACACAGCATCCGCGATGAATGGCTGGCCAGACACCTCGGCCAGGAAAAACTGAAGTCCATGTCAGCCCTTACGGCACTCATGACCCGCTTTTGTGCGGGCAAAGACAGCTGGCTAGCCCGTACCAACAACAATACAAGCGAACCTGGCACTTCTGAAGCCAGAAAGAGCAACGGCAAGCCCCGACGCAACAGACATAAGCGTCGAAACAACGGTGACAGTACCAAAGACACGACGGTCAACGCCAGATTCAGCGGCCCTAAGTCCGGTCAGCGGAAGAAGCCATTTAAAAGGAACAATCCGGGCCCGTCCAGTCTGGACCGCATACTAGATCGACCATGCCAAATCCATGGCACTCCAGATAAACAAGCCAATCATACCAACATGGAATGTTGGGTTTTCAAACAGGCTGGCAAGTTAAATGCTGGAAATAAGGAGAAATGGTCGCAAAGCAAGGACAATGATGAGGAACCCCGACCACCGAACATAGGGGGATAGAAGAACCCCCCCCCAGTCAAAACGGTAAACATGATATACGCCAGCCACATCCCCGAGAGGAAACACAAGCGCGCACTCAGGGATGTCTACGCGATGGAGCCAGTCGCGCCAAAGTTCAACCCATGGTCCTCCTGTCCGATCACCTTCGATCGCAAGGACCATCCAACCATTATCCGTCAGGGCGGTTCAGCCGCACTAGTCCTTGACCCAATTATTGATGGATTCCACCTCACACGAGTCCTCATGGATGGTGACAGTAGCCTGAACCTGCTCTATCAGGATACAGTGCGCAAAATGGGTATCGATCCCTCAAGGATCAAGCCCACATAAACCACCTTTAAAGATGTCATACCAGGTGTAGAGGCCTATTGTACGGGCTCAATCACACCGGAAGTGGTCTTCGGATCCCCGGACAATTTCCAAAGTGAAGAGTTAATCTTCGATATCGTCCCCTTCCGCAGTGGTTATCATGCACTGCTCGAACGAACCGCATTTGCTCGATTCAATCTGGTGCCGCACTATGCCTACCTCAAGCTCAAGATGCTCGGACCTCGCGGTGTTATAACAGTCAATGGAAATACAGAGCGCTCCATCCGTATTGAGGAGCACACCGCGGCCCTTGCAGCAAAAGTACAGAACTACCTTCTTAGGCAGAACCTCAATTCGGCAATAAAGCCCTCGGACACCGTCAAGCGAGTCTGAACTGCTCTGCAGCAGGACCATCCAGCTCGTCCAGAGCTTAACTAGCAATTCGGCCTCCGTCCTAGTCCCAATCAAGCGGTGAAATTCGTACCGTGCATGCACAATTACGCACTTAAAGTATCATGGGCGTGGATGGAGGCACAGCTAGACTGCGGTCCACAATGCGGCTCAACCGCCCCTGGATCCGCATACCTTCACCTTTTCTCTTCCTTTCAGATTTTTCTCTTCTTGAGGCTTTTTTGATAACCTGACCATCGGACCGATCGCGGGATGGATACACCAAGAAGGCAAGAGGCTTTCACGTACAAGGGAATCCCCAGATGGTCTCTACTAACGATCGTTATACCTGTTTTACATACCCGAGCGCAGCTCGCTCTTGGTCATGGCATGTCAAATAGCCTTATTTGCTTACCACACTACTTGTACACATACGCCTTGACGTATTAATCAAATTACAATGGAAAATAATTTGCAGCGTCAGCTTTTTACTTAAAATTTTCCTTATCTTTGTATTTATTATTAATCGCACATGTACATTCTGGTATGCCTCAATTCGCCAAGGGCTTCATGCTACCCCATAACACGGCAGGAAAGTCCGAACACTTTTATAGTACAGTTCGGCACCCCGAACTTATAGCATTATATGCATCGGCTCCGAATCATGTCTTTGGTCAATAGTTGGGTTGCCCGGCTCCTGTGCTTGCTACCTTATGTTCCGCTATATCGGCAAGGGAAGTAAAGGGAGAACTACTGTGATTGTGTCCCGGTTCTTCCGAATGAGCACCTTAGTAGAGAAAGTCGAAAACTGACTGTCATGATGTGGCAAGAGCTGGTCGCTGTTCGAGAGGTCTCAAATCCTTAGAGATTTTTTCTGCTTTATGCAAGGAATCGGTTTTTGTCTGATTAGGCGTGTATAGCGCCCCAAGTTCGGTCTTTCGAATACTAGGGGCTGCGCCAAAATTTAAAATTATAGAACTCCTATGGCTAAGTGAGGGTGATAAAGCCCTATAGTCCGATTGCCTTGTTCATTGTGCTAAACACCTCCTTAAAGGACCAAAAACTTGGATAAAGAGTGTTTAGATTTATCTCGAACACCCCTGTACTAGCTACGTGGGGGCAGAAGCCGATGACTGGCCAACTCTCAGATTTCCTAAACGGCCGCATAGGAGGTAAAATTTTAAATAAACAAGCATTACATTATGTAAAGATCTTGTTTCATATTACAGGGCAGGATCAAATGAATGTTTTCACGGGAATATGATATCCTTGGCACATTGCTCCGCCACAAGGCAGGATCCCTCCAGAACACTTTCATAGTATAGTTTGGGTCGGTGGTGCTCTTTGCCCTTAGGCGGCCCCTCGGTCATCAGCATCATGGCGTCCATCTTGGCCCAATGCATCTTAGCGCGGGCAAACGCCATCCGTACACCTTCAATGCAAACCGATCTCTTTATGACTTCAAGTCACGGGCAGGCACTGACAAGCCGCTTCACGAGTCTGAAGTAGCTATTGGGCATGGGCTCAGCGGGCCATAGCCATATTATTAGGTCCTTCATGGCCAGTTCGGCCGCCTTGTGCAGCTCGACCAGTTGTTTCAGCTGGTCACTAAAGGGCACCGGATGTTCTGGTCCAAGGTATTGAGACCAGAACAACTTCTCCGTAGAGCTCCCTTCTTCAGCTTGGTAGAACTCTGCAGCATCTGATATGCTGCGCGGCATCAAACGCTCCTGGAGAACTCCAAATTCAGGTAAGCAAAAGGAATGTCTCCTTCACATGCTTGCTTTGCATAATGAAAGCCTTACCCGCCGTGATCTTCTTGGCCACCTGGATTTCCTGGAGGGTGCTCTGGGCTTTGGCTCGGGCGTCTTGCGTGCTCTGGAGGGCCTTGGCAAGTTCGGACTCTTGAGTCTTAGAATCACGCTCCAAGGACTCATACTTCTTGACGGCGTCCTGGAGCTCTTGATGTACCTCACTGACCCGGGCCTCTTGTGTCCGCGCGTGACACGTTCCTTGGCCACTCTGTCCTCGGCCTCGGCTAATGCCTTCTTAAGGGCCGCCACATCGGTCCTGGCCCCTAATAAAGTTCATGCCACTTTCATCAGCACGAACTATTCATCCTTCCTAAATATACACGCAGGTTACTAAATACATTTGCTTTCTTCAAGCTGCTTCTACACGAGGCCGAGCTCTTCCTTGGCCCGCTCCAGGTTCTGCTTCAGTCCGGAGACCTCTGCAGTATGTGTGGCAGCAGCTAGCAGTGATGCCTGCTTATTCACCTGGACATCTTCTGTTAGACTCCTGCAAAAATTATTTGATCCTCTGTTCAGCTTTTCTTTCCAAACACCAACAGAGCATCAGGGGCTACTCTCTACATTGTGATATTCTTTTTTACAATTGCATTACTTACCTCAAAGCCTATTAAAAGGCTAGTGCAGGCTTTAGTCAGTCCGCTTTTGGCGGACTGGATCTTCTCGATCACCGTACTCATAATAGTACGGTGTTCTTCAACAATGGAAGCGCCTCGTAGCGCTTCCAGCAATCTATCCGGTGCCTCTAGATGGACAGAGGCCACCGGTGGAACTGGCTCGCCCCCCCTCTTTCGTAAGAGGCAGCCAGCCAGAGTCCGGAACCACGTGGGTCTCCGGAGCTGTATCCGGCTAGGGATTACGGCCCCCGTGGTCTATGGGGGCTTGTTCCCCCATGTGTCCGGCCCTCTTGGCCCTGTCCCCCGCCTTCATCGGGACGACCTCTTGAGCCTCTCCCTGGCCCGGGATCCTTTGAGACACCACCTCGGTGTTGACCGTGGCCTTGGGTGAGGAGGCCGTTGGAAGGTACCCGTTGTCCATTGCCGAAGGGTCCAACGACCCATCCGAAGAGGAGGATAGCTCGATGTTGGACTGGGCCGGACTACAAGTGCATGATATAGCATGTTAAAATGATAAAGTAAGAAGGCCAAAAATATTACCGTGTCCGGATACTTATGATTTCTCTAGGGACTTGACCCTAGGCTCCCACTCTCTGCTACTGTCGGTGGTTGCGGCGGAGTAGTCCGGAAGGGAGGTTTTTCCCTTCTTGGGCGTCTTGGCCCCCCCCCATGTGTGGGGACCGCCCTCTTCTTTTTTTTCCTGCGCGCGGGGGGGGGGGGGGGGGGGGGGTCTTCTTCTTCCTCCTCCTCCTCCTCGTCTTTGGCGGCGGAGGAGAGATCTTTGATGTCTTCGGACATTGTGTCCGAAGCGTCCTTGCGTCGGAGACCCTCTCTGGCCCCTTTGGCCGTCTTTTTGGCCTTCTTCTCCGGCACCTCATAAGGCGCTGGAAACAACATCTTTGTTAGAAGAGGCGTTTCTGGATCTTCGGGCAGTGGAGCTGGGCAGTTAATCTGCTCCGCTATATTTACCCAGGTCTGAAAGATGGGTAGGGAGACTCAGATTCCTCCCTCAGATATGCCAAGTAAAGGATATACTTTGAAAGCATGAAAGAACTTACCGTGTTAGCCCGGCATTTTGAGCTAAGCCCACGATCCTCGGTTGTGGGCGGTGGTACCTCGCTGGCCTTAAAAAGCACCTTCCAGACATCTTCATGCATCGTGCCGAAGAGCTCCAGCAGCGTCTGGTGCTTGGCCGGGTCGAACTCCCGCAAATTACAAGTCCGGCTCTAACACAGAAGAATCTGGCCGAAGAGCATAACATGGACCATGTTGACGAGCTTGATTTTCATGCTTACCATGTTCTAGATACACGTTTGGAGCCTAGTCAGTTCTTCTGCTGAGCCCCAGGCCATGCCCTTCTCTTGCCAGGAGGTGAGCCGCATGGGGACTCCGTATCGGAATTCAAGGGTCGTCGCACAGCTTGTGCTGCGCGGCTCGATGATGTAGAACCACCCCGATTTCCACACCTTTACAGTCTCCACAAAGGAGCCTTCGGGCCAGGTGACATTGGGCATCTTGCCCACCATAGCGCCACCACACTCTGCTTGTTGGCCGCTCACCACCTTTGGCTTCACATTGAAGGTCTTCAGCCATAGGCCAAAGTGAGGAGGGATGTAGAGGAAGGCCTCACACACGACAATAAATGCCGAGATGTTGAGGATGGAGTTGGGGCCAAGTCATGGAAGTCCAACCCGTAGTAGAACATCAGTCAGTGGATAAATGGGTGGAGGGGAAATCCCAGACCATTGATGAAGTGTGTGAGAAACACAACCCTCTCATGGGGCTCTAGGGTAGGGACGATCTATCCCTTGGCCGGAAGTCGATGGGCGATGTCTTTGGATAAGTACCCGGCCTCCCGGTGCTTCTTGATGTCCTCCTTCTTGACGGAGGAGGCCATCCACTTGCCTCCAGCACCGGATCCGAACATGATTGGAGTGCTTTTTCGGGTGGAGAAGGCGAGAGCTTGGGCGCTGGAGCTCAAGAATGAATGAGTAGAGGAAGGAGAAGGCGTGGGTGAATGAGGATGAACCCTTATCCCCTTATAAAGACGTCGAAAGTCATGCGCCTCCCACCTCACCTTCAAATCCGCTTATTTCCCGAGCGCCGTGCAGATGACACAATTGGGTTACCCGTGCCCGTATTGATGAGAATCCCGTGATAAGGGGACATGATCTCTGCTTCGACAAGATGTGCCAATGAAACCACGTCTCGAAATATGGAGCGGTAGGCTAAAAAAGGTTCAAATTATGACCGGATAGTGGTGTGATGTCACGCTTCGAAAAAGTTGTCAGCAGGTTAGACTCATGGAATATTATACTCTCTACGGTAGTGTGTGGTACTTGTTTTGCAGAGCACACGTTTCCTGTGTTTAGAAGACAATGTTGGAATATTCGGAGAAGGACCCGCTTTGCAATGCCAAAGACAATCTGCGCTCCGGACTCATCGTCATTGAAGCCTAGTTCAGGGGCTACTGAGGGAGTCCTGGACTAAGGGGTCCTCGGACAGCCGGACTATATACTTTGGCCGAACTGTTGGACTATGAAGATACAAGATAGAAGACTTCGTCCCGTGTCCGGATGGGACTCTCCTTTGCGTGGAAGGCAAGCTTGGTGATTGTGATATGTAGATTCATTTCTCTGTAACCGACCTTGTACATCCCTAGCCCCCCGGTGTCTATATAAACCGGAGGATTTGGACTTCTAGGGTTGAGCGACAATCATAATCATAGGCTAGCTTCTAGGGTTTAGCCATTACGTTCTCGTGGTAGATAAACTCTTGTAACACTCATATTCATCAAGATCAATCAAGCAGGAAGTAGGGTATTACCTCCATAGAGAGGGCCCAAACCAAGGTAAACATTGTGTCCCCCGCCTCCTGTTACCATTAGCCTTAGACGCACAGTTTGGGACCCCCTACCCGAGATCCGCCGGTTTTGACACCGACACCCCCACACACTTGTTTCGAGAGAAACTCCTACTCTAGAAAGGTTCCTGTCGGTGTCAAAACCGGCGGATCTCGGGTAGGGGGTCCCGAACTGTGCGTCTAGGCGGATGGTAACAAGAGACAAGGGACACAATGTTTTACCCAGGTTCGGGCCCTCTTGATGGAGGTAAAACCCTACGTCCTGCTTGATTGATATTGATATTGTGGATGTTTACAAGAGTGGATCTACCACGAGATCAAGGAGGCTAAACCCTAGAAGCTAGCCTATGGTATGATTGTAATGGTTGTTGTTGTTGGGTCCTACGGACTAGAGCCATCCGGTTTATATAGACACCGGAGAGGGCTAGGGTTACATAGAGTCGGTTACAATGGTAGGAGATCTACGTATCCGTATCACCAAGCTTGCCTTCCACGCCAAGGAAAGTCCCATACGGACACGGGACGAAGTCTTCAATCTTGTATCTTCATAGTCTTGGAGTCCGGTCGATGATGATAGTCCGGCCGATGATAGTTCGGCTGATGATGGTAGTCCGGCTATCCGGACACCCCCTAATCCAGGACTCCCTCAGTAGCCCCTGAACCAGGCTTCAATGACGATAAGTCCGGCGCGTATATTGCTTGGCATTGCAAGGCGGGTTCCTCCTCCGAATGATAGAAGATTGTGAACACCAGGATAGTGTCCGGCTCTGCAAAATAAATTCTTTCCACCGTAGAGAGAATAACATATACACAAGTTCAATCTGCTGACGTTTTTTGTGGCATGACGTCACACCACTACCAAGCCATTACTTGAATCGTTTTTTACTCTACCACCTCAGTGCATTTAGCGAAGCGGTTTCCTTGGCACGTCTTGTCGAAGCAGAGATCGTGTTCCCCCTTAATCCGGGATTCTCATCAATACGGACGTGGGTAACCCAACCGCGCCATTGATGGTGACGCTTGGGGGATAAGCGAGTTTTACCAGGCCGGTGGGGGACGCGTAGACTTCGTCCGCCCATATAAGGGATAAGGATTCACCTTGTCACCTACGCCTTCTTCCTCCTTTGCTTATCCATCTCCGCGCACTCGAGCTCCAGCGCCCAAGCCCGCACATCTCGTCTCAACCTTCCCCAGTTATGTCCGGAGCGGGAGGCAAGTGGATGACCTCCTCCGTTACGGAGGAGCACATCGAAAGACTGCGCAGCGCCGGCTACCTGTCCGGCGACATCGCGCACCGGCTGCCCGACGAGGGGCAGCTCATCCCCACCCCCAGGCCCCATGAGAGGGTCGTTTTTCTTCCCCACTTCCTCCGCGGACTGGGCTTTCCACTTCACCCCTTTGTCCGAGGGCTCATGTTCTACTACGGCCTGGATTTCCATGATCTGGCGCCAAACTTCATCCTCAACATCTCGGCGTTTATCGTCGTGTGCAAGGCCTTCCTCTGCATCCAGCCCCACTTCGGCTTGTGGCTCAAGACCTTCAATGTCAAGCCGAAGGTAGTGAAGGGCACTCAAGCGGAATGCGGAGGCTCCATGTTGGGCAAGATGCCCAACATCCTTTGGTTCGAAGGGGCCTTCGTGGAATCCATCAAGGGGTGGCAATCGGGGTGGTTCTATATCACCGAGCCGCGCGACCCTACGTGGGCGGCAGCCCCCGAGTTCAGATCTGGTATCCCCACGCAGCTCACCTCCTGTAAAGAGAAGGGCTTGTTGTGGGGTAGTTTGGAGGAGCTGACGGGACTCCAAGCCTGTATCCAGAAGCTGGTGAAGAAGCTCAGGCTGGTTAATGTGGTCCAGGTCATGCTCGTCCGCCGGATTCTCCCATGCCAAGAGCGGGCATTCAATCTGTGGGAGTTCAATCCGGAACAGCACCAGGCGCTGAGCGGGCTCTTCGACACGACGTACGAAGGCGCCTGGAGGGTGCTGTTTAAGGGCGCCAAAGCCCCCGCATCCGCGACTGAAGATCGCGGATTTCGCTCGCAGCGCCAAGCCGACGAGGTAAGTGATTCTACCCCTTTACAGGGCACTTGCTTTTCATAGTTTGACTCTATGCAGGTTTTAATTTCCCCTTTTCCTTTGATAGGACTGGATGAGGAAGGCGGAGCAGATTATCTGCCCGGCTCCTATGCCAGAAAACCCAGTAGACGCCCGTCTAGCGAGGCTGCTGGTTCCGGCACCGCACGTGGTGCCGGAGAAGAAGGCCAAGAAGGAGGCCACGGGTGCTCGAAAGAGTTCCCGTTTTCAGGTGTCCGACGACTCCGGGGCGGACTCCTCCCCGAAAACGAGGAGGAGAAAGAGGACTCTCTCCCAGAGGAGGGAGAGAGGAAGAGGAAGGCTTCCCCAACAAGGGAGGCCGAAGGGTCCAAGAGGGGAAGGACTATTCCCCCGGACAGCTCCGCCAACATCAACGTTGGTGAGGAAGAATGGCCTTCAAGGGCCAGGCCTCCAGCGAGATCGTAAGTATCCGGATTCCTGAGCGATTTATAATTTCTTTTTCTGTGTCACATGGTGTCATTTTGATGCCGCATGCTGCCTGTAGTCCGGCCAATGATGATCTCCCTGCTTCATCGAGCGGGTCGTTGGCTCCGTCGGATGTAGACTCCATCCCGACCGCCTCCACCCCTCGTGACACCGAGGACGCCGAGGTGGGATCCCTAGAAGGGACCCATCAGGGGGAGGCTCCGGAGGCGCCACAACGCGTCCTCCCGGACTTTGCGCCGGACTCCATATCAGAACCCGCAGTGGTTCCGGAGTCCGGCCGGCGGCCCCTTCGCACGAAGGGCAAGACCGTGACGCCGGCGGCTTCCGTCCAACCGGAGGCGCCGGACAATTTGTTGGAGGCGCTGCAGAGCGCTTCCATCGAGGAAGAACACCGCACTATTATGAGTGCGGTGATTCAGAAGGTACAACTTGCCAAGAGCGGGCTGACCGAAGCCTGCAGTAGCCTTCTATCAGGCTTTGAGGTAAGAAGTTAAAAAATATGCAATGTAATACCGCATAGACAGTAGCCCCTGATGCTCGGTTCGGTGTTCGGAAAGAAAAGCCGGACTGAGGATCTGAAAAAAAGAAGATATACGCAGGGTTGCTAAAAAATTATGTCAATATGGGTTGCAGGCTGCGCTGCTGACCTCTGCCGCACTGACTGCGGAGGTCGGTGCTTTGAAGCAGGAGCTCAAGCGGTCCGAGCAAGAGCTCGGCCGCGCCAAGAAGCAGCTCCAGGACAAAGAAGGTGAGTAACACCACTTTGAACTTGTACCTTACAGAAAAGGATTTAGGTTGCAACAAAAAATAACAAGGATAACATGGGTACTGCAGGGGCCATGAACGAGGTGGCGACCCTGAAGGAGGCCGTGTCTGCGGCCGAACGCAATGCGGCCGCAGAACGGGCAGAGCAAGAAAAGCAGGAGGCGCAGGTGGCAGTGGTTCAGCAAGAGCTCCAGGCTCTCATGGAAAAGCATGAGAGTTTGGAGCGTGACTCAAAGACTCGAGAGTCCGAGCTTGCCTCGGCTCTCGAAAGTGCCAAGACTGCCAAGGCCGATGCCCATAAGTCCCTTCAGGAGATTTGAGTTGGTGAGGAAGATAGCGGCGGGTAAGGCATTTTTCATGCAAAGCAAGCATGTGAATGTAAATTACGTGTTACTTACCCGAATTCGGAGCTCTCCAGGGGCGTTTGCAGATCTGCCTCGCAGCGTGTCTGATGCCGCCGCATTCTACTGAGCCGAGGAGGGGAGCTCAACGGAGAAGGTCTTCTGGTCTCAGTATGCTGAGGCCGGCCATCCGGTGCCCCCTAGCGACCAGCTGAAGCAGCTGGTCGAGCTCCACAAGGTGGCCGAGCAGGCCATGAAGGGCCTCATAGTCCGGCTGTGGCCTGGAGAGGCCATGCCTGGGAGCTACTTCGGTCTCGTGCGACGATTGGTGGATGCGTGCTCCTGGGTGGAGGTTATCAAACGCTCCGCCTGTATTGAAGGTGCTCGTCGGGCCCTTGCCCGCGCAAAGGTGCATTGGGGCAAGCTGGATGCGGAGAAGCTAATCACTGACGCGCCACCAGCGGGCAAGGAATATCGTACGCCCGAGATGTACTATAAGACTGTCCTGAAGGGTGCCCGCAAAATTGCGGATGAGTGCCCCAGGGATGTAATTATTGAGTAAATTCGCAATGTGTTATCCTGTGCGCTGAAAACTTTGTTCATATGCGCTAAGCAACGCTTGTTAATTTAAAATATTACCTTATGTGCGGCCGTTTATTAAATCTGAGAGATGGCAAGTCGTCGGCTTCAGCCCCCATGCCACGAGTGCTGGGGTGTTCGGGATAAACTTGAGCACTCTTGTTCCCATTTTTGGGTCCATCTAGGGAGGCGCTCAACACAACGAACAAGGCAACCGGACTTATAGTGCTTGAACACTCTCACTTAGCCATAGAATTCTATAATTTTAAATTTTGGCGAAGCCCCTAGTATTCAGAAGACCGAATTAGGGGCGCTATCCACGCCTTCGTCGGACATTATCCGGAACTTCGCTCGAAGTGGCGTAGGTCTTTAAGGACCCGAAAGGACCTCTCGAACAGCGACCAGTCTCTCGCCTTATCATCACAGTCAGTTTTAGCTTTCTCCACTGAGGCGTTAACCCGGCTCAACCGGGGCGCAATCGCAGCGGTTCTCCCAGTGCTACCTTAGCCGATAGAATGGAACGTAAGGTGCCAAACATGGGAGCCAGGCAAAACCAACTATTGACCCAAGACATGATTCGGAGCCGATTCATATAATGCTATAAGTTCGGGGTGCCGCACTTGTGAAAGTGTGTGGACTTTATCACACCGTAATGCGGGGAATATAAGCCCCTGGTGTATTTGGCCGTACCAAAATGTACGGATGCAACATGTCGGAAATGAACATATATATATAAGGAAATGCAATTATGGGCAAAAAGTGCTGCATTTTATTCGAGAAGATCTGCTATGAGTGCGGAATGATACAAATAGTGCGAAAAGCAAGGGATTGGACGAATTAAAGGCGTCTCCCTCCAGGGGTAGGCCGCGGAATGGTGTATTTAACAAATTTAATGCTCGTAATGGAGACCACCTGAGTGTTCGTCACAGCCTTTGTCCCTCCCTGGCTGTTGCATCATGAGTTCGGCAGGTTCGCCACCGGACAGAGTTCTGTATAAAAAAGAGAGAAATAAAAGATAAAAAGAGCAACACACTTGGGAGCCCCTGGTGTGGTCGAACCGCACTCTGGGTCTGTTGTGGTTGTGCCTCTCCCCCTATGCCCATGGTATCTCCAGGGCGTAATTATGTACGCGGAGAGTTTGTCTTACAATTGTGCGAGGGCTGGGGTTGAGGCCGCATTGCTACGCGTGCTCGGAACGTGCCAGGTGGTATTGGTTGATGTTGCTCCGGGCGCGTTTGGCCGTGTCCGGTCTTTTAACGGCCGGACTCGAAAATTGCCTTAAAAGGCTGCTCTGTACTTCTGCCGCGAGAGCCGCTGTATGTTCCTCCGTTCAAAGGGAGCGTTCCGTGTTTCCGTTGACCGTGATGACTCCACGAGGGCCTGGCATCTTGAGCTTAAGGTATGCATAATGCGGCACCGCGTTGAATTTTGTGAACGCGGTTCGTCCGAGCAGAGCGTGATAGCCGCTGCGGAATGGGACTATGTCGAAGATTAACTCCTCGCTTCGGAAATTATCCGGGGATCCGAAGACCACTTCCAGTGTAACTGAGCCTGTACAACTGGCCTCGACACCTGGTATGACGCCTTTGAAGGTTGTCTTTGTAGGTTTAATCCTTGAAGGGTCTATGCCCATCTTGCGCACTGTATCCTGATAAAGCAGGTTCAGGCTACTGCCGCCGTCCATCAGGACTCTCGTGAGGTGAAATCCATCGACGATTGGGTCTAAAACCAATGCGGCGAATCCGCCATGGCGGATACTGGTCGGATGGTCTCTTCGATCGAAAGTGATCGGGCAAGAGGACCATGGGTTGAATTTTGGGGCGACTGGCTCCATCGCGTATACGTCCCTTAGTGCAAGCTTCCGCTCCCTCTTGGGAATATGCGTTGCGTATATCATGTTTACCGTCCGAACTTTAGGGGGGAATCCCTTTTGTCCTCTGTTGTTCGGCAGCCGGGTCTCTTCCTCGTCATCGCTGTGTAGCCCCTTGTCAGTGTTTTCGGCGATTAATTTGCCTGCCTGCTTGAATACCCAACAATCTCTGTTGGTGTGGTTAGCTGGCTTTTTGGGGGTTCCATGTATTTGACAAGAGTGGTCGAGTATTCGGTCCAAATGGGACCGGCCCGGAGTGGTTCTTTTGAATGGCTTCTTCCGTTGACCGGGCTTGGAGCCTCGGATTCTGGCATTGACTGTCGTATCCTCATTGCTGTCGCCGTTAATGCGGCGTTTGTTTTTGTTTCGACGCAACCTGCCATTGCGGTCCTTGGTATCCGGACTGCCAGCGTTTTTGCTGAGGTTGTTGCTGCGAGCTAGCCAGCTATCCTCTCCCGCACAGAAGCGGGTCATGAGTGATGTGAGGGCTGCCATGGATTTCGGCTTCTCCTGTCCTAGGTGCCGGGCCAGCCACTCGTCGCGGATGTTATGTTTGAAGGCAGCGAGGGCCTCTGCATCCGGACAGTCGACGATTTGATTTTTCTTTGTTAAGAACCGTGTCCATAATTGCCTGGCCGATTCGTTTGGCTGCTGGATTATGTGGCTTAGGTCATCTGCGTCCGGTGGTCGCACATACGTGCCCTGGAAGTTGTCGAGGAATGCGGCTTCCAGGTCTTCCCAGCATCCAATTGACTCTGCGGGCAGGTTGTTAAGCCAATGCCGAGTTGGTCCTTTAAGCTTGAGCGGGAGATATTTGATGGCGTGAAGATCGTCGCCGCGGGCCATATGTATATGGAGGAGATAATCCTCAATCCAAACCGCGAGGTCTGTTGTGCCATCATAGGATTCGATATTAACGGGTTTAAACCCTTCAGGGATTTGATGATCCATTACTTCGTCAGTGAAGCATAGTGGGTGTGCGGCGCCTCTGTATTGAGCAATATCGCGACGTAGCTCGAGAGAGCGTTGTCTGCTGTGGTCGGCCCGGCCGGAGTAGTTGTATCCGGCGCGACGGTATTCGTCGTGGGTCTTGGGGCGCCCACGTGATCCATAGATAGATCTGGATTGTCTTGCCTCGTCCTCCAATATATCCCGCAAGTCCGGCCCGTTCCCCCGTGGCTTCATGCTTTTTGAGCGATGCCGGGGTACGGTTTTGGTGGAGGGCTTGCATGCCTCTCTGTCGCGGCCACGAGGTGGTCGGTCTGCCGTATTGTGCGCTGGTGATGCAGGTTTGTAAGCTTCCTCCTCTAGTCGGGGGAGCAACTTGCGTTTTGGGTAACTTTTGGAGGGGCGTTCGAGTTCATACTCTTCGGCCGCGAGGACCTCGGTCCATCTGTCGGCCAGTAAGTCTTGATCAGCTTGAAGCTATTGCTGCTTTTTCTTTAGGCTGTTTGCCGTGGCCATTAGCCTGCGTCTGAAACGCTCTTGTTCGACGGGATCCTCAGGCACGACGAATTCGTCGTCGTCGAGGCTTGCCTCATCTCCGGAGGGAGGTAAGTAATTATCATCCTCGACCTCTTCGTCTGCCGCCCTCTCGCGAGGGCTTGCTTCTGCCTCCTCCTGTGCTGGATCGTGCTAGAGGGGGTTTTCTTCGGCACTTTCTGGGGTGTTATTATCTCCTGTGCCGGAATCTCCATTCTTGCTGTGGCGGGATTTAGAGCGGCGCCGCTGACATCGGCGCTTGGGCTGTTTCTTTAAGGAATCGGCCTCCGTTGCTTCTTCGCCGTCCCCATCTTTTGGGGTGTCCACCATGTATATGTCGTATGACGAGGTGGTCTTCCAGTGTCCTGTAGGCACTGGTTCTTGATAGTCTCCGGCATCATCGTCCATACCGTCGATGTCTTTGGAGTCGTAGTCGAGTACGTCGGTTAGATCGTCGACGGTGGCTACGAAGTGGGTGGTGGGTGGGCTCTGAATTTCTTCGTCGTCTGCATCCCAACCATCCTGGCCGTAGTTCGGCCAGGGCTGTCCGGATAGCGAGAGATGCTTCAGCGAATTTAAGATATCGCCGAAGGGTGAGTGCTGAAAGATGTCTGCAGCCGTGAATTCCATGATCGACGCCTAGTCGGGTTCGACTGGCAGGGGCGCAGGAGGTTCGGAGTCTGGCAGAGAGTCCGGCACCTCGGAGTCATGAGCTTTATGCGGGACAAGGTAAGTGTTCGGCTCCATCGCCGTAGAAGTTGCAGCTCCCGAGGCGGTGTCCAGCCATCCGTCCTCGATCTGAGCGATCGGCTCCGGACTATGGGTCGGAGCGGATTCGTGTGCGGCCTCCAAGGTGCTGTCCAGCGGCAGAGTTAGGTCATGCCCATCGTGACAGCATGGCACGCGCGGCTGTGGCTCAGATCCATCGAAGATCAAGTCCCCGCGGATATCGTCCGTGAAGTTTAGGCTTCCAAACCTGACCTGATGGCCAGGGGCGTAGCTTTCGATCTGCTCCAGATGGCCAAGTGAGTTGGCCCGCAGTGTGAAGCCGCCGAATACGAAGATTTGTCCGGGGAGAAAAGTCTCACCCAGGACTGCGTCGTTGTCGACTGAAGAGGCCATCAAGCCTATCGGTGATGACACAGAGGAACTCTCAATGAAAGCACCAATGTCGGTGTCAAAACCGGCGGATCTCGGGTAGGGGGTCCCGAACTATGCGTCTAGGCGGATGGTAACAGGAGACAAGGGACACGATGTTTTACCCAGGTTCGGGCCCTCTTGATGGAGGTAAAACCCTACATCCTGCTCGATTGATATTGATATTGTGGATGTTTACAAGAGTGGATCTACCACGAGATCAAGGAGGCTAAACCCTAGAAGCTAGCCTATGGTATGATTGTAATGGTTATTGTTGTTGGGTCCTACGGACTAGAGCCATCCGGTTTATATAGACACCGGAGAGGGCTAGGGTTACATAGAGTCGGTTACAATGGTAGGAGATCTACGTATCCGTATCGCCAAGCTTGCCTTCCACGCCAAGGAAAGTCCCATACGGACACGGGACGAAGTCTTCAATCTTGTATCTTCATAGTCTTGGAGTCCGGTCGATGATGATAGTCCGGCCGATGATAGTTCGGCTGATGATGATAGTCCGGCTATCCGGACACCCCCTAATCCAGGACTCCCTCAGTTCCATTCTTGGTAACAAAGATCTTGCCTTCGGATCTGTGGTAGAAGGTGTACCCAATTGTTTCCTTATGGTATCCTATGAAGACACACTTCTCCGATTTGGGTTCGAGCTTATCAGGCTGAAGTTTTTTTCACATAAGCATCGCAACACCAAACTTTAAGAAACAACAACTTAGGTTTATTACCAAACCATAGTTCATACGGTGTCATCCCAATGGATTTAGACGGTGCCCTATTTAACGTGAATGCAGTTGTCTCTAATGCATAACCCCAAAACGATAGTGGTAAATCGATAAGAGACATCATAGATCACACCATATCTAATAAAGTACAGTTACGACGTTCGGACACACCACTACGCAGTGGTGTTCCAGGTGGCGTGAGTTGTGAAACTATTCCACATTGTTTGAAATGAAGGCCAAACTCGTAACTCAAATATTCACCTCCACGATCAGATCGAAGAAACTTTATTTTCTTTCTTACAATGATTCTCCACTTCACTCTGAAATTCTTTGAACTTTTCAAATGTTTCACACTTGTGTTTCATTAAGTAGATATACCCATATCTGCTTAAATCATCTGTGAAGGTCAGAAAATAACGATACCCACCGCGAGCCTCAACACTCATCGGACCACATACATCGGTATGTATTATTTCCAATAAGTCATTGGCTCGCTCCATTGTTCTGGAGAATGGAGTTTTATTCATCTTTCCCATGAGGCATGGTTCGCAAGTATCAAATGATTCATAATCAAGTGATTCCAAAACTCCATTTGCATGGAGTTTCTTTATGCGATTTACACCAATATGACCTAAACAGCAGTGCCACAAGTATGTTGCACTATCATTATCAACTTTGCATCTTTTGGCATCAATATTATGAATATGTGTAGGATCGAAAGTATGTCTAGAGGGGGGTGATTAGACTACTTGACCAAATAAAAACCTAGCCTTTTCCCAATTTTAATTCTTGGCAGATTTTAGCAATTTAGCACAAGTCAAGTGATACGTCTCCAACATATCTATAATATTTTATTGTTCCATGCTATTATATTATCCATCTTGGATGTTTTATATGCATTTATATGCTATTTTATATGATTTTTGGGACAAACCTATTAACCTAGAGCCCAGTGCCAGTTTCCGGGCTTTTTCCTTGTTTTTGAGTTTTACAGAAAGGAATACCAAACGGAGTCCAATTGACGTGCCAATTTTTTAATGATTTTTTATGGACCAAAATAAGCCCCTGAAGTAAAAGAGTTGGGCCAGAAGAGTCCTGAGTGTAGGATCGAAAGTATGTCTAGAGGGGGGGTGATTAGACTACTTGACCTAATAAAAACCTTGCCTTTTCCCAATTTTAATTCTTGGCAGATTTTAGCAACTTAGCACAAGTCAAGCAATCAACCTACACATGCAATTCTAGAGTATAGCAGCGGAATGTAAGACAATTTCATATGAAGGTAAAGGGGAGGAGTTTGAGGAGGCAAACGCAATTGGAGACTCGGAGATTTTTGAGTCATGGTTCCGATAGGTGGTGCTATCGTACATCCACATTGATGGAGACTTCAACCCACGAAGGGTAACGGCTGTGAGAGTCCACGGAGGGCTCCACCCACGAAGGGTCCACGAAGAAGCAACCTTGTCTATCCCACCATGGCCGTCGCCCACGAAGGACTTGCCTCACTAGGGGTAGATCTTCACGAAGTAGGCGATCTCCTTGCCCGTACAAACTCCTTGGTTCAACTCCACAATCTTGTCGGAGGCTCCCAATTGACACCTAGCCAATCTAGGAGACACCACTCTCCAAGAAGTAACAAATGGTGTGTTGATGATGAACTCCTTGCTCTTGTGCTTCAAATGATAGTCTCCCCAACACTCAACTCTCTCTCACAGGATTTGGATTTGGTGGAAAGAAGATTTGAGTGGAAAGCAACTTGGGGAAGGATAGAGATCAAGATTCATATGGTAGGATTGGAATATCTTTACCTCAACACAAGTGTAGGTGGTTCTCTCTCAGAAAATGTAAGTTGGAAGTGTAGGCATGTTCTGATGGCTCTCTCCATGAATGAAGAGTGGGTGGAGGGGTATATATAGCCTCCACACAAAATATAAACGTTACACACAACTTACCAATCTCAGTGGGACCGAATCCTAAAACTCGGTCGGACCGATTTAGCAAATAATGTGACCGTTAGGATTTTCCGTGGGACCGACATGTCAACTCGGTGGGACCGATATGGTTAGGGTTAGGAAAAAGGTAATCTCGGTGAGACCAATTACACAAACCCGGTGGGATCAATTTTGGTAATAAGCTAACCAGAGAGTTGGTCAGGAAAACTCGGTGGGACTGATTCGCTCATCTCGGTGAGACCGAAATGTTACGAAAGGGAAACAGAGAGTTTACATTGCAATCTCGGTGGGACTGATCGCTCATCTCAGTTAGACCGAAACGTTACAAAGGGAAACAGAGAGATTAAAATCCCATCTTGGTGAGACCGAGATCCCTATCAGTGAGACCGATTTGACTAGGGTATGTGGCAGTGGCTATGAGATGTGAACTCGGTGGCACCGGATTGAAAGAATTGGTGGGGCTGAGTTTGACTTTTGGTTTAGGTCATATGTGGATTTGAGAAAGTAGTTGAGGGCTTTGGAGCATATCACTAAGTATTTTGAGCAAGAACCTCATTAAGCAACACCTCATCCCTCCTTGATAGTATTGGCTTTTCCTATAGACTCAATGTGATCTTTGATCACTAAAATGGAAAATGTAGAGTCTTGTGCTTTGAGCTTGAGCCAATCCTTTTGTCCTTAGTATTTTGAGGGGTCCACATTTCTCATCCATGCCATGCTAATCATTGAGCTTTTCTAAAATATTTATCTTGAAATAGCATTAGCTCAATGAGCTATATGTTGTTAGGAATTACCAAAACCACCCAGGGATAGTTGCACTTTCAATCTACCCCATTTTGGTAATTGATGACAACATATAGATCAAAGCTTCGATAAATGATAATAAGATTGAAAGACATTATCGCTTTGAGAAGTATGTGAAAAGTAAGAGCTCCCCCTAAATTTGTGCATTATTTAAGATTTGCTTTGGACTGCAAATGCACAATGAGTTAGGACCATGGGTTACTCTTCCATGTCACATACATCTTGGTGGAGCGCTCAAAATGATAATAATTAAACACATACACTCATCACCAAGCAAAGTGAATGATCATATGAGAATATGAGAGATAATATCATCCAACAAGCATTAATGCAGCATAGCATATGATCAAACACATGATCATCCAAGTATCTCACAAAAGACATAATGTATCAAGAAAACAAGAAAATAAGAAGTTCAACCACCAAAAACAAGAGAGAACAAATGCAACACTCTCTCTCGAAGCCTATGATCTATACATTTTCTCCCCCTTTGGCAACAAGTTACCAAAAAGTTCATAAAAATGCATAGTGCTAATCGACTCTCAGGCTTGGTCTTGATGAGGTGGTGTAGAGATGACTCCAAGGACGAAAGCATCAGTTGATGTAGATGGAGCTGGTGGAGTGGCTGCTGGAGCTAGTGGCACTGAAGTTGCAGCTGGTGCAGAAGATGTAGCTCTAGTGTCTGTAACAGGCACTGCAGCAGATCTCTGTCCTCTAGGCACTCTAGCAAATGCATCTGTCGTAGACTTGCCCTTCTTCTCCTCCACTTCCTCCTGAAGTTGCTCAAGAACTGATTGGATCTCAGTGACTTTCACATCAAGATCATAGAACTTTTGCTCTATGATTCTCTCCAAGCTCTCCTGGTTTTGAGTCAGGGTGGCCAAGCCCTTCTCAATCCTCAAGGTGGAGGCAATCAAGTAGCCAAGCTGATCTTGCTTGCTCTTCATGAAATACTGAGATGCCTCTTCAGCAGTTGGCATCTTAGCAGCTTTCTCTGCCCTTGCTTTCTCCTTCTTCTCTTGTGCTTGCACAGATGATGGTTCATTTTCATCCATCACAATGGTATTGTCCTCAAAATCAGGGTAGATGGGCAAGTGTTCTTTGTCCAAAAGATATGTGCCAGTGCCCATCTTGGAGTTTATGAGCTCCTGAATTTGTGGGGCATATCCACATGATCTCTTCTGATCAGCAGCAGCCCTTTTGATTGTTTCCACAATAAGACTCATGACTTTGAATTTCTGATGCACATCAAATATATGTAGCAAGTTGATTGCATGGCCTCTGATCATCTTGTGATCTCCTGACTTGGGCAATAGAGTGTGCCTTAAGATCCAGCTGATAGTTGGCAATCCTGACAACAGATAATGTACAGCTCCAAACTTATGTGTCTCAAGAGCAGCATCTGGGATCTCTCTGTACATACTAGCCATGGAGTTATGGTCTTGCTTCTTCTTGGCATAGACATCCAAGTCATCCTCATTCTCTTTTGGAGCATTTATCAATTTGGACTATTCCTTAATAGTGGATTGGTACCTAGTACTCTCAGACATCCAGACAATCTTCCCATCTGGGTAGAAATGAGTTGTGGAGTAAAACTACATAATGAACTCATCGTTCCACTTGGTGAGCTTCTGGCCAACAAAGTCATCTACTCCACAAGCATTGAAACTATCATATACTCCTGGATAATGTTGTTCATTCTTCCTGACGTACTCCCAGTCAACCCATCTCATGTCACATACTATGGGCTTCTTGTCAAGCAAGACTGTCTCATAGAAATCTTGTCAAGCAAGACCATCTTGTCAAGCAGTTCTTCTTTTGGCAGCATAGGGATCAGTCTGTCTCCACAGTCTCGGGCCTGCATCCTTCCTGAGCTTCATGTCCTCTGCTACTGGATGAGCATCATTATGATCAGGTATCTTGGCTTCAACTTTCTCAAAACAAGAGAATCTTCATCTTCTTCATTTGCATCCTCAGGCACTAGGGCCATGCTCTTTTCTTCAGCTAGAATGCTCCTAGTGTTCCTCTTGCGTGCAATCTTGGGCTTAGGAGCAGCAGCTGTGGGAGCATCTTTGGGCTTAGATGGAGCAGCCCCTGATCTAATAGCATCTCCCATCAGCTTCTGAGATTTAGGTGCTGGTGCAGCAACCTCTTCCTCTTCTTCCATCATAGAGGGCTTTCCAACAACTCTGGCCACTATCTTCTTGACCCTTTCTTTCCTTTTTTTCCCCTTCTGGAGCAGCCTCTTTGGGTTCAGATTCCAAAGGTATTTGAGTTGAGGCTCTGGCTTTAGACATGGGAATCCTTCTTGCAGGTGCTTTGGTCTTCATGCCAGGCTTAATGGCAGCAGTTGTGCCAAATTCCTTCTTCTGCACCTTCTTATTTGATGTGGCTTCATCATCAACTGCCACATAGTCCTCATCTTCAGATTCTGAGGTTCTCTTCTTCCTTATCCTAGTAGCTGCCTTGGGTAAGTTACTAGGTGTGCTCCTGCTACCCTCATCTGAGGTACTGGAGGGACTAGTGCCCTCACTCATCTGAACTTGCTCCTCAGACCTGTTCTGGCTGTCACTCTGATCTGACATAATGCAAACTCTGACAGCAGACCCTGTGAATAGATGTAGATGAGGTAGAGTAGATGAGAATCACAAAGCACATAGGTTTTTGCAAAACATTGAGTCAAAAACTTAGTTTTCGTTTTCCATAGAAAGCATTTCGGAGCTACCGATTTGTAAACTCGGTGATACCGAAGCAGCTCCTAAACTAGTGAACTCGGTGAGACCGAGTCACAGTTTGGTGGCACCGAGACTCCTAGGGTTTCACAGAGAATCGATCTCGGTCGCACCAATTTGCAATTCTCGGTCAGACCGAGAATCACATGTGCAATGGCCTAAGCCAAATCGGTGAGACCGATTTCTACAACTCGGTCGTTCTGAGATGAATTCGGCGGAAACCTAACCTTAAATTTTCAATCCAAGTCTAAACTAAGGAGTATTTTCACTGGATAGGAAGATTTCAATCGTGACAAGATGCATGGCAATGCAATGTGCTAGGAATTGGAGTGACAATAGCACAAAGATCAAGTCCATACCCTAATGCGGCGGTGGACTTGCTACGGTGACAAGGCAAAGACGAATCCCGTTGACGGCGGCGGAGACCAGTGGCTGGAGGTCGCTAGCCACGAGGAGGACGATCCGGAGACCAGATGAGGCAGAGCAGGCTGTGCGCGGGCGAAGAGTTTCGGAAGAATTTCCAAAATTTTGACCCGTGAGTATATATAGCCCGACCCTATCGGTGTGACCGAGTGGAACAACTCGGTGGTACCGAGATGCAAAACTGCAAGCAGTTACTCCAACTCGGTGTGACCGAAAAGTTCAAATCGGTTGCACCAAGATTGAAAACCTAGATCAACTTAGTGATCTCGGTATGACCGAAATGGATGAATCGGTCAGACCGAAATGCACAAAGAGGTTTTGGAAGTTTAAGTCTATGACGAATTGGGGACTCCGAGTGCTCCTCACACAGAGTGGTTCGAATCTAACTTTATCAAACTTTGTGATATAGCATGAATAGAGTTTGAGACAAGAAGAGCATAGATAGCTAGAGAAGGTTCTTAGGCATTCTTGTCCATCCACTTGGCAAAACAAAAGAAGCCAAACAAGCAAAACAACAAGTGGATGTCCTCGAATGAGTAAAATATGCAAACTACATGCTCACACAATAAAATGGCAAATGAAATATGTGACAAAGCATGCACAACCAATTCTAGCATCTATCAAGCAATTGGCGATGACTAGGTCATCTATATATGAGTATATTGACTTAGGAGTCAAATGAGAACATTTGATCATAGCTCATACTCATCGTTTAAGCACAAGTGGGGTTACCACTTTTATATAATGCATTGTTGTGTTCACAACATTAGAGTTGCTTTAGCACAATTCTTAGAGCAAATCTCCCCCTAGATGTGAGATCCCCCCTAAGAGGGATGAACTAACCTTGGGTTTTGTCGATGAAGACTTCATGTAGGTGTTGAAGATGTGGATGCTCTATGTTGATGTAGATCATTTGGAGAAATCCTTTGGAGTGAGTTGCACTTTCAATACCTACACGGGTTAGTCCCATAAGGAACAAACAAGGATATCCATAGACATAGAGTGATGCACACACAAGATGATGTCTATGAAAGCTTTAGGTTACCTTGTCCCTTGTCTTTCCAACAAGAGGGTTTGTGACTCCATGAACTAGTGCAAGATGTGGAAGTTGGTTGCACTTGTCCTTGCCAAAATGATAAAAGTGAAGTGTGTTGGCGAAGTCACCCTCAAGAACTCTCTAGTTCTTCTTCTTCGGGATCCACACCATCTTGATGGGAATCCTTGGGGTTGTAGTCGTACTTGATGAAGTAGAACTTAATGTAGTCTTGGGAACCCACTTGACCAAGGCCTTAGGAGCTTCTTCAAATGCATCAATCTCCTCTTGAAGTTTGTCCTTGCCTTTCTATCTGTGGTCTTGTGGTGGAAGATCATCTTGATCTTGTGTCCCTTTGAAAGAAGTAGGATCATACTTCTCTTGTTGAGGAACAAACTTCGTCTTGGGGTATTGATCTTCTTCCCACTCAACTCCATTGGCATTGAACTTTCTTTCAAAACCAACACCTTGGTTCTTCCGTTGCCTTCATTGCTTGCGTACAATTTCCTCGAATTGCTTACTCCTGGCAAGGCTTTTGTAAACACCTTTCTCTATAATTCCCTTCAATAAGCTATTTTCTTGCTCAAGTGTAACTTGGCTAAGAGAATTGTTAGTGGAATCAAGAGAACTACTAGAAGCAACAACATTGGATTTAGCATGATAATTGTTGTTACTACTAGAGGAAGAATCTTTCTTGTTCTTGTTACTAGACTTGACTTGAGCCATGTAAGTAGATAAGAGTAAACGCTTGGCAATGTAAGAAGAACTTTTCTTGCGAAGATCATCATTGATAGCCTTTAAAAACTCATGCTCTTGCTCAAGGTTGAGCTTTTCAAAGCGTAACTTCTCATGAGTCCTTAAAAGTTCTCGATAATCTCCTAAGATAGTTTCATGAGCTAACTTAAGAGTGTTTAGTTCTTTAGTTAGGAGCTCAATCTTCTCCTTATAATTGTCATTTGTTTCATCTTGATTAGCATGATTATTTGACGTTTCATCATAGTATTCATCACTAGAGTTGTCAACAAGTAAATCATCATCACCTAGCAAGTCATCTTCATCACTATTGAAATCAACATACTCGGGGTGTAATACCTTTGGGCCTTTAGCCATGAAGCATCTCCCAAGTCCTTCATTTGGTGAGTCAAATATGTCGTAGGAGTTGGTTGACACAAGTGGTAGACTGGCTACACCTTCATCTTGAGTATGTTCTGAGTCAGAGTGATAGCTTCTCTCGGAGTGATGGTCGGAGTCGGAGCCGGATCCCGTTCACCAACGTGAGCTTGATGTCTTCGCTTTGTGTAGCTCTTTGGTGATTTATCCTTCCTTTCTGAATCCTTGCTTCTCCGGGATGTTCTTCGTTCATAACGATCATCTCTACTCCTCCTCTCTCTTGGTGCTGATTCTTCTCTTCTACTTCTTCTCTTTGGAGATTCTTCTCTTCTTTTGTAGGGAGCCGTGCACTCATTGGAATAGTGTCCGGGTCTCCCACAATTGTAGCAATTACGCTCACGACTAGATGATCTTTTGTCATTGTAGGACCTTGACTTGGAACTTCTTTCCTTGCTTCTACTCTTGTAGAACTTGTTGAAGTTCTTCACCATTAGGCTCAATTCTTCATTGAAGGGTTGTTTCTCACTTGATGATGTGGGAGCTTCACATGAGGCTTTTTAAGCACCACTTGACTTGTTGTGAAGCTCTTCCTTATCCTTGAGTGACATCTGATGAGCAACAATTCTACCAATGACTTTCATTGGCTTAAGATTCTTGTAATTGGGCATCATTTGGATCAATGTGCACACGGTATCATATTTTCCATCCAAGGCTCTTAGGATCTTCTTGATGATGAATTTGTCGGTCATCTCTTCACTTCCTAAGCCGGCAATCTCATTTGTGATGAGAGCAAGCCTAGAGTACATTTCAGCGACGCCTTCACCATCCTTCATCTTGAACTTGTCAAGTTGACTTTGAAGCACATCCAATTTGGATCCCTTGATGGAGTCGGTACCTTCGTGCATGTCAACCAAAGTGTCCCAAATTTCCTTTGCATTCTCAAGACGGCTGATTTTGTTGAATTCTTCGGGGCACAATCCATTGAAGAGGATATCACAAGCTTGAGCATTGTATTGTAGCATCTTCAACTCTTCCGCGGTAGCTTCACAGTTCAGTTCTCTCCCATCAAAGAATTTACCTTGCAAGCCAATACACACAATAGCCCATATGGCAGGGTTATGCCCAAGAATATGCATTTTCATCTTATGCTTCCAACTAGCAAAATTAGTACCATCAAAGTAAGGACCTCTACGGTGATAATTTCCCTTGCTAGACGCCATACTCTCCTAGGTTGTGAAACCAAGGCTATGACTACCAAAAGCTATGGAAATCAAAGCAAATGGAGAACAAAGCTCTGATACCACTTATAGGATCGAAAGTATGTCTAGAGGGGGGTGATTAGACTACTTGACCAAATAAAAACCTTGCCTTTTCCCAATTTTAATTCTTGGCAGATTTTAGCAACTTAGCACAAGTCAAGCAATCAACCTACACATGCAATTCTAGAGTATAGCAGCGGAATGTAAGACAATTACATATGAAGGTAAAGGGGAGGAGTTTGAGGAGGCAAGCGCAATTGGAGAAACAGAGATTTTTGAGCCGTGGTTCCGATAGGTGGTGCTATCATACATCCACGTTGATGGTGACTTCAACCCATGAAGGGTAACGGCTGCGAGAGTCCAGGAGGGCTCCACCCACGAAAGGTCCACGAATAAGCAACCTTGTCTATCCCACCATGGTCGTTGCCCATGAAGGACTTGCCTCACTAGGGTTAGATCTTCACGAAGTAGGAGATCTCATTGCCCGTACAAACTCCTTGGTTCAACTCCACAATCTTGTTGGAGGCTCCCAAGTGACACCTAGCCAAAGGAGACACCACTCTCCAAGAAGTAACAAATGGTGTGTTGATGATGAACTCCTTGCTCTTGTGATTCAAATGATAGTCTCCCCAACACTCAACTCTCTCTCATAGGATTTGGATTTGGTGGAAAGAAGATTTGAGTGGAAAGCAACTTGGGGAAGGCTAGAGATCAAGATTCATATGGTAGGATTGGAATATCTTGGCCTCAACACAAGTGTAGGTGGTTCTCTCTCAGAAAATGTAAGTTGGATGTGTAGGCATGTTCTGATGGCTCTCTCCACGATTGAAGAGTGGGTGGAGGGGTACATATAGACTCCACACAAAATCTAACTGTTACACACAACTTACCAATCTCGGTGGGACCGAATCCTGAAACTCGATCAGACCGATTTAGCAAGTAATGTGACCGTTAGGATTTTCGGTGGGACCGACATGTCAACTCGGTGGGATCGATATGGTTAGGGTTAGGGCATAACGCAATATCGGTGAGACCGATTACACAAACTCGGTGGGACCGATTTTGGTAATAAGCTAACCAGAAAGTTGGTTCGGCAAACTCGGTGGGACTGATTCGCTCATCTCGATGAGACCAAAACGTTACAAAAGGGAAATAGAGAGTTTACATTGCAACCTCGGTGGGACCGAACGCTCATCTCGGTTGGACCGAAAAATTACGAAGGGAAACAGAGAGATTATAATCCCATCTCGGTGAGACCGAGATCCCTATCGGTGAGACCGATTTGACTAGGGTATGTGGCAGTGGCTATGACATCTGAACTCGGTGGTGCCGGATTGAAAGAATTGGTGGGGCCGAGTTTGACTTTTGGTTTAGGTCATATGTGGATGTGAGAAAGTAGTTGAGAGCTTAGGAGCATATCACTATGCATTTTGAGCAAGAACCTCATTAAGCAACACCTCATCCCTCCTTGATAGTATTGGCTTTTCCTATAGACTCAATGTGATCTTCGATCACTAAAATGGAAAATGTAGAGTCTTGTGCTTTGAGCTTGAGACAATCCTTTTGTCCTTAGTATTTTGAGGGGTCCACATTTCTCATCCATGCCATGCCAATCATTGAGCTTTCCTAAAATATTTATCTTGAAATAGCATTAGCTCAATGAGCTATATGTTGTTAGGAATTACCAAAACAACCCAGGGATAGTTGGACTTTGACTGAGCCATCCACGAGGGTGGAGGGTGCACCCTACCCCCTGGGCACACCCACCTATCTCGTGGATGACTCGAAGACCCCCCTAACTTGAGGCAGACGCCAAAAATTCCTATAAATACATGAACCCCCGAAAAGTAACCTAGATCGGGAGTTCCACCGCCACAAGCCTCTGTACCCACCAAAAACCTCGCGGGAGCCTGTTCCGGCACCCTGCCGAAGGGGGAATCCATCGTCGGTGGCCTTCTTCATCATCCCGGCGCTCTCCATGATGAGGAGGGAGTAGTTCACCCTCGGGGCTGAGGGTATGTACCAGTAGCTATGTGTTTGATCTCTCTCTCTCTCTCTCTCTCTCTCTTGTTCTTGATATGTCACGATCTTGATGTAGCGCGAGCTTTGCTATTATAGTTGGATATTATGATGCTTCTCCCCCTCTACTCTCTTGTAATGGATTGAGTTTTCCCTTTGAAGCTATCTTATCGGATTGAGTATTTAAGGATTTGAGAACACTTGATGCATGTCTTGCATGTGCTTATCTGTGGTGACAATGGGGTATTCACGTGATCTACTTGATGTATGTTTTGGTGATCAACTTGCGGGTTCAGTGACCTTGTGAACTTATGCATAGGGGTTGGCACACGTTTTCATCTTGATTCTCAGGTAGAAACTTTGGGGCACTCTTTGAAGTTCTTTGTGTTGGTTGAATAGATGAATCTGAGATTGTGTGATGCATATTGTATAATCGTACCCACGGATACTTGAGGTGACATTGGAGTATCTAGGTGGCATTAGGGTTTTGGTTGATTTGTGTCTTAAGGTGTTATTTTACTACGAACTCTAGGGCTGTTTGTGACACTTATAGGGATGACCCAATGGATTGATTGGAAGGAATAACTTTGAGATGGTTTCGTACCCTAAAATAATCTCTTCATTTGTTTGCCTCTATTAGTGACTTTGGAGTGACTCTTTGTTGCATGTCGAGGGATTGTTATATGATCTAATTATGTTATCGTTGTTGAGAGAACTTGCACTAGTGAAAGTATGAACACTGGGCCTTGTTTCGAAGCATTGCAATACCGTTTTCGCTCACTTTTTTAACTTGCTACCTTGCTGTTTTTATATTTTCAGATTACAAAAACCTATATCTACCATCCATATTGCACTTGTATCACCATCTCTTCTCCGAACTAGTGCACCTATACAATTTACCATTGTATTGGGTGTGTTGGGGACACAAGAGACTCTTTTCTATTTGGTTGCAGGGTTGTTTGAGAGAGACCATCTTCATCCTATGCCTCCCATGGATTGGTAAACCTTAGGTAATCCACTTGAGGGAAATCTGTTACTGTCCTACAAACCTCTGCACTTGGAGGCCCAACAACGTCTACAAACCAAAAAACCCAAAAATATTTTACCTTTTGTTTATCTATCTCTATCAGATCTCACTTTTGCAAGTGACCGTGAAGGGATTGACAACCCCTTTATCGTGTTGGGTGCAAGTTGTTTGATTGTTTGTGCAAGTATTGGTGGCTTGTGCGTTGTCTCCTACTGGATTGATACCTTGGTTCTCTAATTGGGGGAAATACTTATCTATACTTTGCTACATCACCCTTTCCTCTTCAAGGGAAAAACCAACGCAAGCTCAAGAAGTAGCATGTTTGCTTGTGATGAATTCAGATCTTACAATGTTCTAAAGTGATTGTTCACATTGACCATGCTGCTATAAAATATCTTATGGAAAAGAAAGATGCTAAACCTAGACTCATTAGGGGTTCTCTTGCTACAAGAATTTGACTTACATATCACTGATAGAAAGGGAGCTGAGAACCCCTTAGCTGACAACTTGTCCAGGTTAGAAAATATTCTTGATGACCCACAACCCATTAATGATAGTTTTCCTGATGAACAATTAGCTGCAATAAATGTTTCTCATAACACTCCCTGGTATGCTGACTATGCTAATTATATTATTGCTAAATATATACCACCTAGCTTCACATACCAACAAAAGAAAAAAAATCTTCTATGATTTAAGACATTACTTTTGGGATGACCCACATCTTTATAAAGAAGGAGTAGATGGTATTATTAGACATTGTGTACCTGAGCATGAACAGGGACAAATCCTACGGAAATGTCACTCTGAAGCTTATGGAGGGCATCATGCGGGAGACAGAACTGCTCACAAGGTATTGCAATCTGGTTTTTATTGGCCTACTCTCTTCAAGGATCCTCGTAAGTTTGTTTTATCTTGTGATGAATGTCAAAGAATTGGTAATATTGGTAAGCGTCAAGAAATGCCTATGAATTATTCACTTGTTGTTGAACCATTTGATGTTTGGGGTTTTGATTACATGGGACCTTTTCCTTACTCTAATGGGTATACTCATATTTTGGTTGTTGTTGATTATGTTACTAAGTGGGTAGAAGCTATTCCAACTAGTAGTGTTGATCACAACACCTCTATTAAAATGCATAAGGAAGGTATTTTCCCAAGGTTTAGAGTCCCTACATATTTAATGACTCATGGTGGTTCACATTTCCGTAAATGCTTGCTAAGTATGATGTTAACCATAGAATTGCATCCTCCTATCGTCCTCAGTCTAGTGGTCAAGTTGAACTTAGCAATAGAGAAATGAAATTAATTTTACAAAAAATTGTCAATGGGTCCCGAAAGAATTGGTCTAAGAAATTAGATGATGCACTTTGGGCTTATAGAGTAGAATACAAAAATCCTATGGGTATGTCTCCTTATAAAATGGTTTATGGAAAAGCTTGTCATTTGCCTCTTGAGTTAGAACATAAAGCATATTGGGCAATTAAAGAACTCAACTATGATTTCAAACTTGCCAGTGAAAAGAGGTTATTTGATATCAGCTCACTAGATGAATGGAGAACCCAAGCTTATGAAAATGCCAAGTTATTTAAAGAAAAAGTTAAAAGATGACATGACAAAAGAATCCAAAAGCGTGAGTTCAAAGTTGGAGAATATGTTCTTTTGTACAACTCTTGTTTCAGATTCTTTGTAGGAAAACTCCTCTCCAAATGGGAAGGACCCTATGTTATCGAGGAGGTTTATCGATCTGGAGCCATCAAAATAAATAATGTCGAAGGTACTAACCCGAAGGTTGTCAATGGGCAAAAATAAAACATTATATGTCATGTATGCCCAATAATATTGAAAGCAATATTATACAAACTATGACACTGGAAGAACACATAAATAAAACCTTCTGGAATACTCCAGGATCGTGAAAAAGGAGGAGGTACGTGATACGGTATGTAAACGGACTCCGAAAAATCCGCACAAATATTTTCTGTTAGTTTTGGAATATATTAAGAATTAGGAAAATAAGAAACAACTAGGAAGGTAACCTTGGTGGGCAGAAGACACCAGGGCGCGCCTGCCAGGTGCGCCCAGGTGGGTTGTGCCCACCTCGGGTACCTTCCGGACTCTGTTTTCTTCCGTTTGCTTGTTTCCCAAAATAAAAAAAATCTTTATATACCCCCCGAACCTATTGACCACCGTATCGCCGAGAAAATCTTCTGTTTTCTTTTCTTGTTGTTTTCTGATAGATCTAATTCACCATGGCCGCTTCGAACTCCTCCAAGGACAAGTTCTTCGAGAATGTCATCAACCCATATTTGCGGGAAGTGTTTGTGACGCCCCCGATTCAATCGTACACTAATCATGCACACAAATGTGTATGATCAAGATCAGGGACTCGCGGGAAGATATCACAACACAACTCTAAAAATGAAATAAGTCATACAAGCATCATATTACAAGCCAAGGGACTTGAGGGCTCGAATACAAGTGCTCGACATAAACGAGTCAGCGGAAGCAACAATATCTGAGTACAGACATAAGTTAGACAAGGTGCCATAAGATGGCTAGCACAAACTGGGATATAGATTGAAAGAGGCGCAGGCCTCCTGCCTGGGATCCTCCTAAACTACTCCTGGTCGTCGTCAGCGGCCTGCATGTAGTAGTAGGCACCTCCAGTGTAGTAGGAGTCCTCGTCGACGGTGGCGTCTGGCTCCCGAGCTCCAACGTCTGGTTGTGGCAACCGAGAATCAGAGGAAAAGGAGAGAGCAAAGCAACCGTGAGTACTCATCCAAAGTACTCGCAAGCAAGGATCTACACTACATGTGCATGGGTATATGTGTAAAGAGACAATATCGATGGACTAAACTGCAGAATGCCAGAATAAGAGGGGGATAGCTAGTCCTATCATAGACTACACTTCTGGCAACCTCCGTCTTGCAGCATGTAGAAGAGAGTAGATTGAGGTCCTCCAAGTAGCATCGCATAGCATAATCCTACCTGGCGATCCTCCCCTTGTCACCCTATGGGAAAGCGATCACCGGGGTGTCTCTAGAACTTGTCTAGGTGTGTTCTATTAAGTATCCAGTTCTAGTTCTCATAAGGTCAAGGTATAACTTCGGGTCGTCCTTTTACTGAGGGACACAGCTATTCGAATAGATAAACTTCCCTGCAGGGGTGCACCACATAACCCAACACGCTCGATCCCTCTGGCCTGACACACTTTCCTGGGTCATGTTCGGCCTTGGAAGATCAACACGTCGCAACCCCACCTAGGCACAACAGAGAGGTCAGCACGCTGGTCTAAATCCTATGCGTGTAGGGGTCTGGGCCCATCGCCCATTGCACACCTGCATGTTGCGAACGCGGACGGTGAGCAGACCTAGCCTCCCTTATACAATGGTAGGCATTCTAGTCCAAGCCGGCGTGCGCCGCTCAGTCACTGACGTCAAGAAGGCTTCGGCTGATACCACGACATCGAGTTCCCATAACTGTTCCCATGTAGTTGGTTAGTGCATATAGGCCAGTGGCCAGACTCAGATCAAATACCAAGATCTCGTTAAGCGTGTTATTATCAAGTAACCGTGAACACCGACCAGGGCCAGGCCCACCTCTCACCTAGGTGGTCTCATCCTGCCCTGTCGCTCCGCCACAAAGATCCATTCAGAGGGCCATCGAGAAAGTATGTCCTTTCAGCCCCCAATCCGTGAATCAACCGCGGGTACTCAACGAGCTGACCCGACTTTAGTCAACATCTGTATAATATGTACGTATAGTATAGTATATACCCGTGATCACCTCTCGAGTGATCAAGGACCGATAGTATAGCAAGGCAGACTGACAAGAATGTAGGGTCGCAGATGATAAACTAGCATCCTATACTAAGCATTTAGGGCTATGCAGCAGAATAAGATTAATCGAAAGTTGTAACATGCTATACTACTCTAATGCAAGCAGTAGAGGGAAGAATAGGCGATATCTGGTGATCAAGGGGGGGGGCTTGCCTGGTTGCTCTGGCAAGGAGGAAGAGTCGTCAACGCCGTAGTCGAACTGGGGGTCGCCGGCAGTCTTGGGGTCTACCAGAAAGAAGTAACGGAGGGGAAACACAATAAATAATAGAGAAATCAAAGCATCACAAAGCATACCATGGCAATACATGGTGCTAGGTGTGCCCTAACGCGATAGTTGGTGATACCGATGTAGAGGGGAAACATCTGGGAAAGTATCCCCAGCATTTCGCGTTTTCAGACAGATGGATCGGAGGTGAAATGTTGCACATTCTCTATGCTAGGGGCCTGTGGCTGACGAACAGGCTGCATATTCAGATCCGTCTCGTCGTTTTGAGCAACTTTCATGTACAAAGTTTTTTCATCCGAGTTATGGAATATTTTATATGATTTCCTAAACTTTTAACAATATTTTGGAATTATTTTAATTCAAAAATAAAAGTGAAATTGCTAAGTGTACACAATAAGTGTACACATCCTGGTCATTAGAGGCTGACCGCGGGCCCTGTTGACCTGGTCAACTGCTAGCCAGTTGATTGGTCAACTATGCACGGGACCCACATGTCAGTTTTCTATTAGTGTTAACTAATTAGCCATTTAGGTAGTTAGGGTTAATTTAAGCAGAATTAACTTAGTTGCTTAACTAATTAACTAATTAATTAATTTAATTATATATATATATATATTATTATTTTTATCTTTTTGTTTTGGGCGTGGGTCCCCTAGACAGTGGCCCGAGGGGGCCTTAATGATCGTGGTTAGCGGGCGCTAGCGCCTAGCCCGAAAGGGGCACCCGCTCCGGCTAACAAGGGGGAGGGCGATGGCGATGGCAGGGCACCGGAGCGGTGCTGCGAGGAGGGTGCGACCGGTAGGCATGGCAGGTCGGGTGGCGCATGCAGCGGGGTGGCGAGGGCGGTTGTGGGCGCGTGCGGGGAACGGCGGGCGCGGCCGAGTAGTGGGCCATGGTGTGGGCGAACGGGCATGGTCGACGCGGCGCCAGAGTTGGCCACGAGGGTGGCGGTGGTCGGCACGAGTTCAGACTTGACTGGGGGCATGCGCGCGCGGAGGCGGCAGCAGTGGCAGAGGCAGGACGGAGTGGCAGGGGAGCAGGGCGCCGACGCGGGGCGAGCAGCGGGCGCATGGGGCGGCCGGAGTGGCCCCGGTAGTGGTGAGTGAGGCGAGAGGGGTGAGCAGGGGGTGAGGGGGGTACGACATGTGGGAGGGATGGCCCGGGGCTGCGGTGTGCGCGACCGGCGCAGGGGAGGCGGGCGCGTGTGCACGTGGTGGCACGTCGGGCGGGGCGAGTGCGTCCCGGAGCGTGAGCTCCATCGCGGGCGCGTTCGGTGGCGAGCGAGCAGAGGGGAAGGGGAGCGAGCTC